>NC_043009.1:1865228-1875228 GCF_006345805.1 Octopus sinensis
TTCTTAGATTTGTTATACTTGGTTTAGATACAATGAAGTTTCTAATTTCATATTCGACGTTTCCACATCTTCGTAGTCTCATTTCTAAGAATTGAGTATATAGAACTGAACATAACCGTGTTGGTCCTTATGTACTGGTTGAATTCGCTCAGAATTTCCCGCCAAAGATTTATTTTATGTCACTTGCTACGTGTTAAATTGTCGATAAATGCTTTTGGGTGTTCATTTTGACATTGTATTGTGATATGCGTATGATTTGCATAACTAATTTTCTATTTTTGCTAGTAATTTTTTAACTGTATGATTATAAATTTAGTATTCTCCCCTTCAGTACTTTCCTATTTAATTTTGTTGCAGATGCATAGTGAATTTACATGGGTGTTGTGCTGGTCTGTCCAATACATCTAAAGTGATGGAATTTGCAACTTTATTTTTCTTTCTTTCTTCCATCCTTTCTTTCTTTCTTTCTTTCTTTCTTTCTTTCTTTCTTTCTTTCTTTCTTTATGTATGCATGTAGGTAGGTAGGTAGGTAGTCAAATCAAATAGATGAACAATAGAATTAACAATAACAAACAACAAGAGAACGTGCACAAGGAATGCGTTATTTTGACGCTCAGTAAAAAAAATGAGAGTCAACTGTCCTGGGCGAACTGTCTTGGGCCAACTGTCGTTTTGACAACTACTGTTTTAAGTCTTCTTCAAGCCACATCCCTCACAAGGTCAGTATATGCACAAAGAGCCTAATTAATCTCTGATGGCTTGATCCTGCAACGAGTTGTAGTGCGTTGCATAGGACTAACAACACTCACCAGCGATCAGTAGTCTATTACATTGTGATAAAACGAAGATTTACTGAGTCTAAATGTCAATACGTTTATAACTTTTGAAGAATTAACTTCATCATTGGAAATGGATCATTATTCTAATACTTACATCGATATTATAATATTTCCATCAGTTTTGGTCCAGAACGTCGTCACTGATTTCTGAACACGTATATAGTAAGTGGGCAGATTCGAACTAGGAACCTATATTTTAAACTATTAATAGTAACTGTCTTAACCATTAAGTCACGGACTTATGTACATCAAAGTGCTCCCTATGTAAATTTTAGTTTCATTTAAGCAGCCATATCAAATATATGTCAGAGTTAGTCTAACCGATTCGGTTTTCAGAAACCTCCATATCTACTGTCCCTTTGATCTTACTAAGATTTCGACTGTAATTTTCTATCAATTATAGAAAATTTTATTCCCTCTTTACAACTTTCTTTTTACTTCACATATTTTCAACCATTCCTGATTTAGATGTTTTGTTATCGTTTGGCTTAACTCATCGTAAAGTCAATACCACCATCACCGATATCCAAACTACAGTGGAGAAGGCTAGCCACTGGATTTGCTTAAAAACAGACGATGAGCGATGGCTAGAAGAATATTGAGCTTTAATTGATAACCAGTTGATCTAGCAAGCGGGGCCTCATATCAGTGAGCGGGGCCGGTGCGCATGGATGCCGTCGAGAGGTAGGCCCCGAAACGGCGCGCTTTCTCTCTTGATGACCCCATACACTTGCTGGCTTCCGGTATGCGGAGTTTTGTACTGGAATCTGCCAAGTGTGGTGATTCTTTTAAACACAATTTTGATGTTACGCCACTCCATCGGTTACGATGATGAGGGTTCCAGTTGATCCGATCAACGAAACAGCCTGCTCGTGAAATTAACGTGCAAGTGGCTGAGCACTCCACAGACACGTATACCCTTAACGTAGAGAACCAGCGTGACAAGGCTGGCCCTTTGCAATACAGTTACTACTCATTTTTGCCAGCTGAGTAAACTCAAACAATGTGAAATAAAGTGCTTTGCTCAAGGACGCAACGCGTCGCCGAGAATTGAACTCACGACTATACGGTCGTGAGCCGAATAATCTAACCACTAAGCCACGCGACTTCACTTTGTTGTTATCTGTACTACCAGTAAGATAGTAATAGAATAATTTCATTGGAGTTCAAGCCCTAAACACCAGCTTGAGAGTTATGCGAATCATAGACGATTAGTCAGTATTTAATATTCAAATATATAAGGGCGGCGAACTGGCAGAATCGTTAGCACGCCGGGCGATATGCATAGCAATATTTCGTCTGCCTTTAATGTTCTGAGTTCAAATTCTACCGAGGTCAACTTTGCCTTTCATTCTTTTGAGGTCGATAAATTACATACCAGTTGCGTACTGGTGTCGATCTAATCGACTGGCTCCCACCACCAAATTTCGGGCCTTGTGCCTAGAGTAGAAAAGAATATTCAGTAATGTATATATCATGTAACTCATTTCTTAAATATAAACTCATACATTTGTACAAATGTAAGCACTGGAACATGCCTTTCTTACTATTGTATCGTTGATGAGGTTCATAGATTAATTGACGGTCGTTTTTCAATGAATTAATGTTCTGATGTTTGATGCTGTACTTCAGTAATGTGATTGAGGCTTACCTTTATCTAGATTAAATAAATTCGATTAAAGTACACAGTGAGTTTCAGTGGCGTTAAAAAATTTGAACGTTCTTTCGATATAAGAAAGGATCATCCATGTATCTTAAACGAACTGCGGATTAAATTGGCTTTTCTCGAGATTAGTATTCAAACTGGAGAAGAAAATAACAAACCACTTCAATATCTCTGCCAAGAAAATATTAAGAGAAAATCAAAACGAAGCAACGTTATGGCTTCATCCGATGAGAGAACTCCCGCTTAACCGGCAAGGCTTTCGCTGTAGAGACACCAACGGGCTTTAAAAGTGCATGATACATGACGACGACGGCGAGTCTTCGAATATTCCCAGGAAATGTTTGATATTATTGATGATAATGGTGCTTGAATAGACATCTCCTTCTCTTGTTGGCAAATTTCATTATCAGTCTACAAATGAAGCATTCATAGGCAAAATATTTTAAAGTCTTCACGATATTACATAATTGAATTGTACAGCTATGACAACCGATATTCGTATACTTCTAGTATGATTGTAATACCTGATAAAATCTCACCTGTGATTAGGTTTGCCACATCAAGACTGATGCTGTGGTAGGATATGATAAGCTTTTTCCTGAATTTGCTTTATGATGTCTGATGAAATTTTCGTACATGAAGGATTTCTGCCTATGATGTGAAGAAGTAAAACAAACGTCTCAGCTAATGGACACAGAATCTCTATCAGTGGTGAGAGAACTTAGAATGACTGAGGTTTAATTATGCCTGGGAAGGACAGCATATTCTATCTATCTATCTATCTATCTATCTATCTATCTATCTATCTATCTATCTATCTATCTATCTATCTATCTATCTATCTATCTATCTATCTGTCTGTCTGTCTGTCTGTCTGTCTGTCTGTCTGCCTGTCTGTCTGTCTGTCCATACATATACGTATATATTTATACTTATTTACACACACATGCACACACACACACACACACACATATATATATATATAAACGTACACACATACACATAATTATACATATGTGTGTGTATCTTTCTCTGCATCTCACTCTTGTTTACTTTCTCTCTCCTTCCATTCCCTCTCCCTTTCTATACATTCACACATATACATACATACATACATACATACATACATACATACATACATACATACATTCTTTTATTCTTTTACTTGTTTCAGTCATTTGTCGCGGCCATGCTGGAGCAACCGCTTTAGTCGAGCAAATAGACCCCAAGACTTATTCTTTGGAAGCCTATTACCTATTCTTCTGGTCTCTTTTGCCGACCGCTAAGTTACGGGGGACGTAAACACCCCAGCATCGGTCGTCAAACAATGGTTGGGGTCAAACACAGACATACAAACATATACACACACATACATATATGTATATATATATATATATATATATTATATATATATATATATATAATATATAATACATACATACATATATACGACGGGCTTCTTTCAGTTCCGTCTACCAAATCCACTCACGAGGCTATAGTAGAAGACACTTGCCCAAGGTGCCACGCAGGGACTGAACCCGGAAGCATGTGATTGGGAAGCAAGCTAGTTAGCACACAGCCACTCCTACGCCTATGTATATATATATATATATATATATATATATATGTTATATATTAGGTAGTGGGTAGCGATTTTCTTCAGTACTTCAGTGAGTGACGACCCTGCCTGACACGAGTCCCGGGCTCAGCTGGCTCCGGCTGACAGTACCTGGTATGAGCCCTTATCCAGGGTTACGGAAATGAGACAATCTTCAAAGAAATCCGGAGTGGGGCCCCTTAGGCTGTTTAGTGTTCGACTCGACACACTTCCGGCAGCTCCTGCATCAAAGCTGGTACCAAACGTAATGCTCTGCACTCCTTCGTGCAACATCAGCAAGGTCGAGAGGGGTATCCTGACGACTGGGCTACCCAGGATTTTCTTACAACTAGCCCAGGCCGGCGCAAAACTGGAGAGGACATGAAATGTAAACACCAGACTGGATTAGTTTATGCGCAACTCCATTGTCTCCCGAGACAAAAGGACGCTAACAATTCAGCCGAAATTACGAGGATGATCCGGTTCTTGACCGAGGATAAAAGGCTTCGAATGACCCCTCCTTGTTTTTTTGTATCGTCTATCTGAATGTTTTTTGTCCCTTTTTGTATCACCTAGCTGTCCAGATCTTTTGCGTTCTTGTCCCATTTTGTATTATATATATATATATATATAATATATATATATATATATATATATATAATATATATATATATATTATATATATATATATATATATTATATATATATATATCATAGCGGCATACGTACACTTTATTCTACATGAAGTACACATTTCACTATATATATATATATTATATATATATATATTAGTAGTAATAACAGAAAAGAGGAATTTCGGTTGTCCCCACGTGGTGGATTGTAATGTATATGAGAAATTAAAAAAGGAAAATACGCACACTTACATGGTTATGATATAATGTTTAATGTATCGACCGGTTTCGCAATCGCTATTCATGATATAATGTTTAATTTATATGAATATATATTTTTTCTTAAGAAGAAATTTCTGTACACATACTTATTCCCCACCCAAAACCTAAACAGTTATCTCCCTTACACAAAACAATAACAATAATAAAAGCCAATTACCTCCCTTTACTTGTCAACTTGTAAAATCATTCATTCGTGAATTTCATCACAAACAACATGGACCAAGTTTCTTAAGAAAAAATATTATATCGTGAATAGCGATTGCGAAACCGGTCGATACATTAAAAATTATATTATAACCATGTAAGTGTGCGTATATTCCTTTTTTAATTTCTTATACAGGAAAGTAGAAAGTGTATCACATTATTTTATGATATTGTGAAATATTTAGCTTAAACTAAATATTAAAAAGCAATTAGTTTAGTATTGAAGTAGACTATACAGATCTGATAAAATGTAGAGTTCTTTAATTGTGGAAGCGATATGGCTATAAATATATACTTGTTAGATGTATTTGAAAACAGGAAAACTAAAGGTTCTAGAACATACAACAGATAAGGCGTGTGCGAGTGTGTATATATGCATTTTCCCTGTAAATGTTAAGATATATATATATCTCCTAATCATTCAGTCTAATGTTAAATTCTTTTATATGTAAGTTGATATAAAACAAACGTTAATATGCACACACACACACACACACACACATGTTTATGTATACATATGACATATATATACATATATACATGTTGATACACACACATATAAAGACAGGCAAATATATATATATATATATATATATATATATATATATATATATACATACACATATAAACACAGGCATATATATATATCCATGCATATATGTATATATAAATATATATTTATGTGTGTGCGTAAGCATTTGTTTATTTATATATATGCATATATTTACACGAAACAGATAAATTTACGCATTTCTATACATGCGTGTCTACACACACACACGCACACACAAACATATGAATGTATGTATGTACACACATATAGACATTTATTACGCCCGAAATGATGAAGTGTTTATAAGAGTAAAAACGCAGTTGTTTTTGTTTTTAACTTTCGAAAATAAAATGTTACCTAAAACAAAACAAAAAGCAAACTATTGAACAATAACAAATAAAAAAAGCCCCCCAAAACAAACAACAAAAGCCACAACGAATGGGACTTGGGAGATGGTAAGACAGACAGGTAAATAGATTGACAAATGTGTGGTGATCAGGAATAAGTAGACCCATCAAACCAGAAAAAAATATCATTTTCTAAGTATGTAACGCTTATAGAAAAATAATAACAGATTTATTGCTTTTGTCAAGATGGCTGAAGGGAGGAAAGCGTTAGAATTATGACTTACGGTTCATAGCTTGAGGCGTCGCTGCAGGCAGTGAACATAACTCTACTTGCTCCAGCCGTGAAGATGTCAAAGACCCACAAACACGTTTTGCCTAAGGATGATTAAAAAATAATATTGTAAACATTAAAAGATATACTGTTTATGTTCTTATGTAGATATATACCTACACAGTTGTGTGTTCGTGTGTGTGTGTATTATGTGTGCATACATATATACATATACTTATACATGTATAAATATATGTATGTATATATATATGTATGTATGTATATCTATATATATATATATATATATGGTGTGGGTGTGTATATATATATATATATATATATATATGTTATATATATTATATATATATATATATATATATATATATATATACATATATATATAAATGTGTGTTGTATTTCAAAGCGCACGCACAAATATATGCATATATGTTGTGTATATATGAATATATATATATATATATATATATATATATATAGATTTATATTATATATATATATATATATATATTATATATATATATATATATATATAGTATATCATACATGTATGTATACATAATAGTATGCATGCATACATACATACATAAATAAATAGATATGTACATATATTTATACATACAGATATATGGACATCTATCTATCTATCTATATACCTATCTGTATATATATATATATATAGTATATATATATACATATACAGTAAATGTATTACAAGTGTAGCTCGATTAACACACACGCACAAACAAATACACACACACACACAGAGAAACAAACACGCATATATACATATGAACATATATGATTTCTAAATACACATTATGGACATTCTTATGCACATTATATATATATAATGATTTATATATACATAGCATGTTTGTTTATATGTATCTATCTATACCACACAGACATACAAAGATTCATGCTCGCTTACAGATGTGACCATATATTTACATAATAATGTATATCTATCAATCTATCTATCTATCTGTCTGTTTGTCTGTCTGTCTTTCTTCTGCCTGTCTGTCTGTCTACCTAGGTACATAGCTATATAATTATAATATATGTAATATACGTAAGATATATGAAACATAATTATAAATACATATATATGTATAAATAAACATATATGTATATATATATATATGAATGTATGCGTATCTATCTCTCTATCTCTCTATCTATCTCTATCTGTATACACACACACACACACACACACACACACACACACAAATATCCATATGCAGTGGTGTATTTCATGTTGTGTATCTGTGATCTCCAAGCAGCAGCATCTCCGAAATTGTTCTCGAAGCGAGAGAAATACTTATTTCGTCAAACATCGCTCTTCTTCGCCTCATCCCAAAACCTTATGTCAAGTGTGAGGTAAACGAACATCACAAATATCACATGATTAGCTGTCACCCAGAAGTCAGTTATGATTGGCCATTCAAGTAGAAGCCACTGGGGTGACGAACCGCTGCGTAGACAGAATCCACTCAGTACTTGTCTGAAGTAGGTTTTCTGCCTCATGTTTTTTTCTATTCTCTCTGTTTTTTATTCTTCCTTCACTCGAGAATGAATATTCGATCTCGGTATTTTAAATGCCAAAATACTCTTCATGTGAATGGAAATCATATACCACAATGGAATGAGGTTTCCATAACAGAAAATATAAACATGAAAATAAAAATTCTATGTGGAAGGCTCACAGAAAAAAAAAAACCTTGTGACACAATATATAACACTCACTGAGAACCAAGGAAACTGAATCCCTGTGTAGACGTCAGTACAATACGGTCGCAATTAACGAGATGTATTTAAATATTTTCCAAATTTGACAAGCAGATGCCCTACGGGTCGTTGGATGAGATCGTCGGAGTGAATATTGGAGGAGAAACAACGGTTGACAAACAGGCAATAAATATATCAATGTGTAGAAAATGGACACCCGAATACTTTGGATCGGGTGCGAATACGAAACTAAAGTTTCTAGAGGCAAGAGAACAGTAAAAGCTCCTATCGTATTGATTCTTAAGTCGTAAACATCCGAGGAAACAATGTTAAGGCGACTGCAGCAGATGATAAAATAAATAGAAAAAATATTACTAAATTATGTAACGCAGTTAATTTTGTGCTGTTAGCTTACAGTTTTCTAGTTTATGATAATAATGATTTGTTACTTTAGCATAGGATTTCGTATTTGCAAAATAAAACCTCTGACAAGCAAACTTCTCCAAGAGCTTTTTCGATCCTCCGTTGACCTTTACAAAGGTGTCAACTTATGACATCACATTTTTTTTCTTTCTGTCCCCTAAAATACTCCGAGATTTGTTGTTGCTTACATGAAACCAACATTTATCTTCATAGGATTATTTGCAGGTGACAAATATACCAGATTACATAAAAAATAAAAGAACTGGTAAAGCTAAGTTTAAATGTAGCAGGAACTTGATGTAAAATATATATATATATTATATATATATATATATCTATATATATGTGTATAATATATATATATATATATATATATATATATTATATATATATATTATAATATATTATATAATATATATATATATATATATATATATATATATTATATATTATAATATATATATATATTATATTATATATATATATAATATATAATTATATATTATATATATAATGACGTAAACTAAAGCTGAACGATATTTAATCATTCTGATCTATCGCTTCTCAACCTTTTTCCCTTCATGGCACCATGGGATGAAGTAAAAGATGATTGGTGCTATTTTCAAGGAATGTTAAGAATCAGTGACGCACTTCACATAAAAATAGTTTAGAAATTAGTGTTTTAAAGTTAAAAATTAAAAAGAAACAAAAGATTATTGCTCATCTCGTTATATTGGCCATGTTTTTGTTTAAATATTTCAGAGCTGTGTGGTAAGTAGCTTGCTTAGCAACCACATGGTTCTGGGTTCAGTCCCACTGCTTGGCAACTTGGGCAAGTGTCTTCTTATTTCTTTATTGCCCACAGGGGGCTAAACACAGAAGGGACAAACAAGGATAGACAAACGGATTAAGTTGATTACATCGACTCCAGGGCGTAACTGGTACTTAATTTATCGACCCCGAAAGGATGAAAGGCAAAGTCGATCTGGGCGGTATTTGAACTCAGAACGTTACGGCAGACGAAATAAAGTTACGCATTTCGCTCGGCGTGCTAACGTTCCTGCCAGCTCGCCTTGGGCAAGTGTCTTCTACTATCCTCGGGCCGACCAAAGCCTTGTGAGTGGATTTGGTAGACGGAAACTGAAAGAAGCCCGCCGCATATATATATATATATGTATATATATGTGCGTGTGCGTGCGTGTGTGTGTGTATGAATTTTTGTGTGTCTTTATTCCCTCATCATCGCTTGACAATCGATGTTGGTGTTTTTACGTCCCCGTAACTTAGCGCTTCGGCAAAAGGGAACGATAGGATAAGTACTAGGCTTATAAAGAATAAGTTTTGTTCGACTAAAGGTGGTGCTCCAGCATAGCCGCAGTCAAATGACTGAAACGAGTAAAAGAATATCACAATTTTCAAGCGTTGAATCACATTTTT
>NC_043009.1:1880228-1882728 GCF_006345805.1 Octopus sinensis
AGAAGCGAGAAAAAGAGGAGAGAAACAAGCGAGAGAGAGAAGGGAGATAGGAGAGAGAGAGAGAGTAAAGAGGGAGAAAGGAGAAAGAGAGGAAAGGGAGGAGAAGGAGGAGAGAGAGAAGGCAAAAGAGATGAGAGAGAAGGCAAAAGAGGGGAGAGAGAGAACAGAGAGAACAGAGAGAAGGCAAAAGGGAGAAGAGAGAGATGGGAGGAGAGAGAGAAGAAAGAGAGAAGGCAAAAGGGAGGAGAGAGAGAAGAGAGAGAGAAGGCAAAATAGAAGAGAGAGTGGAGAGAGAGAGAAGACAGAGAGAAGGCAAAAGGGAGGAGAGAGAGAGAAGAGAGAGAGAAGAGAGAGAGAACGCAAAAGAGAGGAGAGAGAGAAAAAGAGTGGGAAGAGAATAGAAAAGTAGAGTGTGAGAGAAAGAGAGAGAGGGAGAAAGACATAGAGTGCGCACGAGAGAGAGAGAGAGAGAGGTAGAAAAGTAGGGTGCGGGAGATACAAACAGAAAGAGATAGGGAGAAAGAGAAATGAGAGCTGTAGAGATAGATAGAGAGGGGTAGGGGAGAGAGATAGAGAGAGAGAGAGAGAGGGAGAGATTGAGAAACTATAGAAGTTAGAGAGTAGGGAAAATTAAACACTATTTTCCTCTGTCACACACACATACACACACATAGGCACACACACACACAAACACATGCTGTAAAGAGGGGGGGGCGACAAGTTTAAGATAAATGAAAGGAAAGAAGAGAGAGAAGAGAGAAAAAGAAACAATGAATGAAGAGAAAGAAAATTCTAGCAAAAGATTATAGGGGGAAGGTGTGAAGGATCGAACTCCGAGCAGACAGGGAACGAATCGTCGTCTGTTGTACAAACACTTGTTACTTGTATTGCGTACTCTTTCTCTCGTTTGCGAATCTCGTAAGCATTAAAAAAATAATAATGAAGTACATAGGCAGAGGAGTGGTTGTGTGGTAAGAGATTTTGGTTTATAGGTTTATTGCTTATATACTTTTTACACATAATTTTTCTGTATTCTATCTTCCACCCTGCATTTTTCCCTATGCGTATATAGACGTGTATATGGAAACTTTTTGTGCGCGCGTGTGAATGTGCGCGTGTGTGCGGGTATGTGCGTATATAGAAGTCTGCGTGTGTGCGTGCACGCGAGTACGTGCATACATGGACGTATTTTACTCAGTGTGTTTTACACATTTTCCTGTATTTTTGCTCTTAGCCCTGTTTTTTTATCTTATAGACGTATGTATGATCCTTTTTGTGCGTGCATGGGTGTGTGCGTATTTTGACGTGTGCGGGTATGTGCGTATATAGACGTGTGCGTGTGCGTGCATAAGGGTACGTGCGTATATAGACGTGGTTTACTCTTTGTATACACCCTTGTGCCATTTTTCTGTATTATTACCCTTAACGCTGTTATTTTTCTTGTGCTTGTCCGTATATAGATGTGTGTATGAACCTTTATGGTGTGCGCGTGTGTGTGCGCGTTTGTATGTATGTATATACATATACATTTGGCGAAAAATGAGAGTGAGGATGTGTGCGTTTTCAAATGAGGGTGGAGGAATGTATACTTTAGGCGTACGCACGTGTGTAGGTATGAACAGGTGCGCTTACGCGAATACTATGAACTTTTTTACCCCCTTAGCGGTCATTCGAATAGCTATTTTATCTTAATAACGGTCAATCACACAGTAATTTCCTTTTGTATAACAGTCATTTTTTATAGCATTTTTCCGATGGTCGGATAACTGAAGAGATGGCGGCGTGGATTTCCACCTCGGTATCCGAAACTCGGAGTTTTATCATGGCTACCGAATACATAATATCGAGGTCTCTTTCTTTCTTTCTTTTGTTGTCTTACCATTTTTATCAATATATATATATATATATATATATGTATGCATACAGATATATATTATATTTAATATATTACATAGGATATACATAACTATATATTATATCTAATATATTATATGTGGGTGTGTTGTATATACTTTATGTATATGTGCATACATGTACGGGTACCTACGTGTGCATATATGCATGTATACATGAAACCATGACGTGTACAAGGATCAGTGAGAATAAAAACGATGATTTGCATATTCGTTCTTTTTATACTCCGGGAGATTAGAACGCGGATATGTCAATCACTGTTGTGTTTCTCCTTTGCGCGTTCATTAGCATAATGGACTCTGGGACAACCAGTGTATCGACTTCAATGTGTCCGGTCAACCAGACGCAACCGAGACTGATGAAGCTAACAAGTATCGAGCCCCTTTCCTGATAACTTCAAGGAACGTATTACAAATAAATATGGAAGTCATCTCACTGCTCACCATGAAAACAAACGATTTGTTATCGGTTGGCATATATCAAATCGAATCAGCCAGCATTTGTTAAGCAAAGGTTTTGTAATGAATAACTCGTCGTTTAGACACATCAACGAACGCGTTGTATGGAAGTGGTTAGCTCTATTTAT
>NC_043009.1:1887728-1907728 GCF_006345805.1 Octopus sinensis
ATGGTGGTGGTGGTGGTGGTGGTGGTGGTGGTGGTGAGGGTGATGGTAGAGGTGGTATTTTGTTGTGATGTTGGTGGCTGTTATTGTGATGGTGATTGTTGTTGTTGTGGTAGTGGTGGCTGTTGTTGTTGTTGTTGTTGTGGTTGTGGTGGTGGTGGTGGCTGTTGTGGTGGTGGCTGTTGTGGTGGTGGCTCTTGTGATGTTGATGATTGTTGTTGTGGTTGTTGTTGTTGTTGTAGTGGTGTTTGTGGTTTGCTGTTGTGGTGGTGGTGGCTGGAGAGGTGGAGGTGGCTGTTGTGGTTGTTGTTGTGGTGGTGGAGGTGGCTGTTGTGGTAGTGGTTTGTTGTAGTGATGGTGATTATTGTTGTGGTGGTGGTGGCTGTTGTGGTTGTTGTTGTTGTTGTTGTGGTGGTAGTGGCTGTTGTGGTAGTGGTGGCGGCGGCGGTGGTTTGTTGTTGTGGTGTTGATATGCTGTTGTTGTTGCGGTAGTAGTGGTTTGCTGTTGTTGTTGTTGTGGCGGTGGTAGTCGTGATGGCCATGATGGCGGCGGTGGTTATATCGATGGTTGTTTCCACGGTAGTAGCGACGGTGTTGGTTGGTTGGTGGTCTTTCTGAGAATTAACTGCGGTGGACTTGGGTGGTTGGTTGGTTGGCTGGTTGGTTGGTTGGTGATGATGCTCGTTGCTAGGGTGGAGTAGATAGTTCCGATGCCGGTGGGGGGTGGTGCTGGCTGAGATATTGACTCTCGTTGTAGTATTAATGGTTGTTGTGAAAATAGTATAGGTGGTAGTTGGAATCTTAATGGCTGCCGTGATGGTTCACGTTTTGGCTTGTGCTGTCGTGGTGTTGGTGAGAACGGGTTTGGGGCTGGCTGTGGTGGTAGAGGTATCAAAGACAGTTGGAAGGATGTAGTATGACTGATGCTGGAGCTGGTCATTGTAGGAACGGTGTTGCAGGTGGCTGTGGAGGTAGTTGAGTTGGTGGTGAGAATGGTGTTGCTTGTAGAAATGTTGTGGATTCTTAAAGCAGTGGATGCAGTTATTGTGATATTAGTACGGTGATTTTTTAACGGGTGGAGAGCTGAACCACCCTGGGGTACAGAGGATTCGCAATCTAGACTAGGGTCTGAAAGTTTACCACACCATAGTGGGTTACACCATGATTCCTCTGCTTTGTGGCAGAAGTAGGAAGAAAGAGTGAGAGAAAGTTGTGGTGAAAGAATACTGCGGGGTTCACCACCACCACCCACCGAAGCCTCGTGGAACTTAGGTGCTTTTACTCAATAAACATTCACAATGCCCGGTCTGGGAATCGAAACCACGTTCTTACCACCGCGAGTCTGCAGCCCTAACCACTGCACCATTGCGCTTCCACGCCTGTTGTCGTTGCTATTTGTTACCAGCGAAGGCGGTGAGCTGGCAGAGTGGTTAGCATACCGGGCGAAATGCTTAGCGTATTTCGTCTGCCGTTACGTTCTGAGTCCAAATTCCGCCGAGGTCGACTTTGCCTTTCATCCTTTTGGGGTCGATAAATTAAGTACCAGTTACGCACTAGGGTTGATGTAATCGACTTAATCCCTTTGTTTGTCCTTTCTATGTTTATCCCCTTGTGGGAAATAAATAAATAAGAAAGTTAGCACGCCGGGCGAAATGCTTAGTGCTAATTCGTCTGCCGCTACGTTCTGAGTTGAAATTCCGCCGAGGTGGACTTAGCCTTTCATCCTTTTGGGGTCGACTAAATAACTACCAGTTACGCTCTGGGGTCGATATAATCGACTTAATCCATTTGTCTGTCATTGTTTGTCATCTCTGTGTTAAGCTCCTTGTGGTTAGTAAAGAAATAGGCATTTCGTCTGACGTAACGTCTGAGTTCAAATTTCGCCGAGGTTGACTTTGCCTTTCATCCTTTCGGAGTCGATATATTAAGTACCATTTACGCACTAGGGTCGATGTAATCGATTTAGTCCTTTTGTCTGTCCTTGTTTGTCCCCCTGTATGTTTAGCCCCTTGTGGGCAATAAAGAAATAAGGAACGTTAAGCACGCCGGGCGAAACGCTTAACGGCATTTCATATGTGTTTATGTTCTGAGTTCAAATTCTGCCGAGATTGACTTTGTCTTTCATTCTTTCTGGGTCTATGACATACGTACCAGTTGAATACTGGGGTCAATATAATCGAGTTATCTCATCCCGCTGAACTTTCTGGTTTTGTGTCAAAATTTGAAGCCAATATTTGTTGTCGCTTCTGTAGTATCGCTTGATTTTGTGGTAATTAATATTGAAATATCGGGTTCGAATCTCAGACCGGGTGATGTGTGTGTTTAAGAGCGAAACACCTAAGATCCGCGCAGCTCCGGCAGAAGGTAATGCCGACTCTTTCGCCACAACTTTCTCTCACTCTTTCCTCCTGCTTATTGCAGCTCACCTGCGACGAACCGGCATCCTGTTCAGGTGGGGATCTATACACGAAGGAAACCGGGAAACAAGCCCTTATGAGCCAAGTATGACTCGAAAAGGAAGAAACAATATTGTAATAGTGGTTTCAGATTTTGGTACAAGGGCAACAATTTCGAAGTAGGGAGTTTGTTGATTACATCGACCCCCACTGCTAGACTGGTATTTATTCTGTCGAACCCATAAAGATTAAAATCAAATTCGACTTCAGGTGGATTTGAACTCAGACCATAAAGACGGACAAAATGTCGCTAAGGCCTTTTTGCTTGCTCGACATGCTAACGTTTCAGCCAGCTCGCCGCTTTGATATTGTTGTAGCATTAAAGAGTTGCGCTGCTGGATGTATGGGTATTAAATATTGGTTTAAAATTTTGGCACAACATCAGGAATTTCGGTGTGGTGAGCTAGTCGATTGCATCAATCCCAGTATTCAACTGGTACTTATTTTAGCGGCTTCGAAAGGACGAAAATCAAAGCCAATCTTGGTGAAATTTGAACTCAGAGCGTAGGAGTGGCTGTGTGGTAAGTAGCTTGCTTACCAGGTTCAGTCCCCCTGCATGGCACCTTGGAGAAGTGTCTTCTACTATAGCCTCGGGCCGACCAAGACCTTGTGAGTGGATTTGGTAGATATTTGGTAGATATATATATATATGTATATATATATACATATACGTGTGTGTGTGTGTATGTATATATGTTTGTGTATCTGTGTTTGTCCCCCCAACATCGCTTGACAACCGATGCTGGTGTGTTTACGTCCCCGTAACTTAGCGGTTCGGCAAAAGAGACCGATAGAGTATGTACTAGGCTTACAAAGAATAAGTCCTGGGGTCGATTTGCTCGACTAAAGGCGGTGCTCCAGCATGGCCGCAGTCAAATGGCTGAAACAAGTAAAAGAGTAAAAGAGAACTTAAAGATGAATGAAATTCCGCTGAGCATTTTTGCCCAACATGCTAACTATTCTTCCAGCCCGCCGCCGCCTTGATATTGTTGTAACATTAAAGGATTGCGCTGCTAGATGTAGAGGTATTCAACGTTGCCTACATTATTGTGCTTTATTGCTGTACCATGCTTAGTGTTAACTATGAATGTAAGGCGGTAAGCTGACAAAATCCTTAACTCGTCGGACAAGATGCTTTGTAGTTCTTCTGGTTCCTAATGTTCTGGGTTCAAATTCTGTCAGGGTCAACTTTTCCTTTAACCTTTCGGAGTCAATAAAGTACCAGTTAAGTATTGGGGGATCAATGTAATCGACGAACTCCTACACAATTTAAAATAATTATCGACGTAAATAATTCACCATATATTTTGTGGTTTTGACTTTATAGAATAAATTATTATTATTTTTAGATATTATTTGTGAAGGCGCGTGGCTTAGTGGTAAGGGCATTCGGCTCGCGATCGTAGGGTGGCGAGTTCGATTCTCGGCGGTGCGTTATGTCCTTGAGCAAGGCACTTTATTTCACATTGCTCCAGTCCGCTCAGCTGGCAAAAATGAGTTGCACCTGTATTTCAGGGGTCAGCCTTGTCACACTCATTGTTACGCTGAATCTCCTTCAGAAGTATATGAAAGGGTACGCGTGTCTGTGGTGTGCTCAACCACTTGCACGTTAATCTCACGGGCTGGCTGTTCCGTTGATCGGATCAACTGGAGCCCTCGTCGTCGTAAGCGATGGAGTGCCAGTTTATTTTTTAAAATAAACTATTATTAGTAATTGTTGAAAACACCGAGGCGGCGAGCTGGCAGAATCGTAAGCGCGTCGGATAAAATGCTTAGCGGCGTTTCGTCTGCCTTCTGAGTTCAAATTCTGCCGAGGTCACTTTTACCTTTCATCCTTTCGATTTGATTATCGTGTTATAAGAAACTTTACTGATTTTCGAAATGGAACTGTATACCATTTCGAATGGAATTATCTTCTTATTGGAATTTTCTCTCTAATCTCGATATGGGACCAACTGTATTTGATGTATTGATTAAGGAATTTTATTAATCAATCATCGACTCATGAATGTTTATGTTAGAGACTAACAAACTGCGTGTTACCGCCATCACTCACCTGATTCTACTACATTATTATTAATCGTGGCACTCCGTCGGTTGCGACGAGGAGGGTTCCAGTTGATCTGACCAACAGAACAGCCTGTTCGTGAAATTAACGTGCAAGTGGCTGAGCACTCCACAGACACGTGTGCCCTTAACGTAGATCTCGGGGAGATTCAGCGTGACACAGAATATGACAAGGCTGGCCCTTTGAAATACGGGTACAAGAGAAACAGGAAGAAAGAGTGAGAGAAAGTTGTGGTGACAGAGTACAGCAGGGTTGGCCACCCTGCCATGCCGGAGCCTCGTAGATCTTTAGGTGTTTTCGCTCAGTAAACACTCACAACACTCCGTCTGGGAATCGAAACCGCGATCCTACGACCGCAAGTCTGCTGCCCCAACCACTGGACCATTGCGCCTCCACTATTATTAATACACATACAGGAACTTTTATCTCCAGACAAAAAGCCCGTCCTTTTCCTTAATGACATGTCAATTCTGGAGAAAATTCTGAATTCGTGACGGATTATTTCCCTTCCCAAGTGGAACCGATCATAATTGGCATTTGATAATGAATATTCTTTAGATGCGGAGGTAATTCTCATAAATCATGAAGTTTTGTTTAACATAGCGGTATTTATCTATGTTTTTGAAATACAGGCAAAAAGCCACTTCCAGTTTCTTTTAGCTCATTATTGCTTAAATTATGCGCGGGTGTATAATGTAATATACACCATAACATAATATGATGGAGACTATATAAGATGTAGAACATAATATATATATACATATATATATATATATATAAAATAAAGCCGGTGCTCCAGCATGACCACAGTCAAATGACTGAAACAAATAAAAGCAAAAAAATACATACATACATATACAAATATACAGCTGCATCCCTATAATGATCGTGCGTGCGCATCCATCATGCACGTGTACACACATACACAAACACGCAAAAATACGCACCAACACCCATCCACCTACATAGCTCTACACCGTTCGGTGTTTGTATGTATTCCCTATCTGTATGAATCACTGAAACCACCCACCACTCTTTGGCATTGTCTGTCCCCACTGTCTCTTTGTCTACCTCATTATTGATCTATCAGCCTTTCTTTTTGCCAATCTATCTATCTATCTATCTATCTATCTATCTATCTATCTATCTATCTATCTATCTGTCTGTCTGTCTATCTATCTATCTATCTATCTATCTATCTATCTATCTATCTATCTATCTGTCTGTCTATCTGTCTGTCTGTCTGTCTGTCTGTCTGTCTATCTATCTATCTATCTATCTATCTATCTATCTGTTTGTCTGTCTGTCTGTCTATATATCTATCTACCTGCATGTCTGTCTGTTTACACGTCTCTCTCTCTTTCTCTCCCTTTCCCTTTCTTTCTCTCCCTTTCTCTCCCCCTCTCTCTCTCTACCTGCTTGTCTATCTATATGTCTCTCTATCAACATATCTCTATATCTCTTTGCCTGTCTGTCTCTTTGTCAGTCTCTCTCTCTCTCTCCCTATTTGTCTGTCTGCCTGTCTGCCTGTATGTCTGTCGGTCTGTCTCTATCAATTTATTCGATATCTAATGATTTGTTAAATATCAACCATAAGCTTTTTGAATTACTGTTTCAATTCCATTGTTTTTTTCCCCTCCTTTTTCGGAATCTCATAAAATATGATTGATGACATTAGGTCCTGTGGGGTTACAGAAAACTTTCTCTTCCAATTACCCATACAATTAAATATGCAGATTTTGTTTTGGTGAAGAAGTTCTGAGACGAGGTCAAAGGTTTTCAATATATTCAGACTATGGTCTTTGCTTTCCACATGAATCCTCTCTTTCCATTTGAATAAAACCTTTCAAATTAACCATTTAACGTTAATGCTTGTTTTACGGTGATAACATAGCCATAAGCAGATGAAAGACGAATCATTGTCTTAATATAACATTGTGTATTATCGTTATCTTCACCCGGGATCGTATCATACAATTCCCTCTTTCTTAATCAATATTTACGAAAGGTTTGTACTCTGTGCAAAGCATAGCAAAACGGACCAACCTTTTTACTACAGAAATATATCCACTCAGAATTTCATTACTCTCAACTGCAGAAAGCAGTTTTGTATACCAATCTATCTATTGTTGGGAAATGTCACGTTTGAAACTAGTTTTTGTTGAGATATGTCAAGTTTATCGAGGTAAATGCGACTTAGAGAAAAGATCAATTCTATTTTTGGTAGATGTTTATATCAGTACTGGAATAACATTGATATTTAATTTCAGAGTTAAAGAGTTAAATCCAAAATTCAGTTTCCGACCAGAGATAACAACAGAAATCATGCCGCAGATTTTAACTGAAGAAAGACGCATAATTTAGGCGGTTTTATACAACGTATAATTAATATATGACGTGTAATTTAAACGATTTTATATAACGCATAATTTATATATGATGTATAATTTGAGCGGGTTTATATAACGTATAATTTATATATGTCAAATAATTTACATATAATACATAATTGAAGTGGTTTTACATCCAAAATTACACTAATACAATCAACTTTAGAGCATCTCATGTGTGTGAAGGACATACAACGTTTGTGTTATCTTGTTCATTAGTTGTTTAATTCTAGATCCTTCTTGAATAAGCAATTAAATATTCAAAGACGTTCCAAACATGTCCATCCTAGTGCATATTACTTCAATTATGTATTTCTTTTATAAGATGTTAGTGTGTTATTTGAGAGACATTTAACTGCCGTTTACAGCAGTAAAGACTTGCAGCAGAAGATAATGCAATTCGTCTCAGATCCCATGTCGTCACATCCTGACACTGATAGCTCGTGCTAGCTTCAAAGCAATAGATTTTATTCTTAAATCTGCTGCCATACAAGACTTCAATATGGTAATATGGTAATTGGAAGCATTATCGAAGATTTCTCCGGCGGTGAGCTAGCAGAAACTTTACAGTGCCGGACAAAATGCTTAGCGGTATTTCATCTGTCTTTACGTTCTGAGTTCAAATTCCACCGAGGTCGACTTTGCCTTTCATCCTTTCGGGGTCGATTAAATAAGTACCAGTTACGCACTGGGGTCGATGTAATCGACTTAATCCATTTGTCTGTCCTTGTTTGTCCTCTCTGTGTTCAGGGTAGTAAAGAAATAGGTATTTCATCTGTCTTTACGTTCTGAGTTGAAATTCCACCGAGGTCGACTTTACCTTTCATTATTTCGACGCTGATAAATTGAAGTACCAGTTGCGCATTGGGGGTCGATGTAATCGACTACACACTTCCACCCAATTTCCAGCCTTGGGATTATGTTATATATTATTATTATTATTATTATTATTATTATTATTGAGTGAGAAAGCATTGCATGCCATCAAAGTGAAACTGGGGTAAAATACACGAAGCCCATCATGACTACTCGTCTGATAAGGGTACTCAAGGCACATGCATCACAAACATATGTGCGCGACTTGGTGATCTCATATCAAGATAAACAGCGCATGACCTTGCAGGTGGGGCCCCAGTTAGAATTTTCTTTTGGTCGAGTAACCCATCCCGCTCAAAAGGTCCCTGAATAAGGGTTGTTTAAGGATGTTGAACGAAACACCCATTATTCCAGTGGTGAATCATTCAAACCTCAAAGAATCCCTCTCAACACATGGCTATGATGCTCCCCCACTACTTCTGCTCCTGATCAGAGATGCACATATAGTCAACCACCAAGGGACATGCTTTAACTAGTTAAAGTCATAGAACTGACAAGCAAATCTGTGGTATTGAGCAGAATATTTGCTGTAGCCCATCTTTTATGCCAAGACAAAACAATATACATGATAACACTTCCTATCAGTTAAGATCAGAAGCCACGAGGGCCACTGCGTGGTACTGCATATTATTATTATTATTATTATTATTATTATTATATTATATTATTATTATTATTATATTATTATTATTATCATATTATTATTATTATTATTATTATATTATTATTATTATTATTATTATTATTATTATTAAAGGCGGCAAGCTGGCAGAATCGGTAGCACGCCTTACAAGATGCTCAGGGGCATTTCGTCCGTCTTTACGTTCTGAGATCGTATACCGCCGAAGTCGACTTTACCTTTCATTCTTTCGGGGTCAATAAAATGAAATATTAGCATCGATGTAATTGGCTAACACCCTCTCTCAAAATTTCCGGTCGTGCGCCTATATTAGAGAGGATTATTAAATATTTGTTTATGATTGTTGGCATGGTTATGTAATTAAAAATTTGGCTTGGCAACCACGTGGTTTCGGTTTCAATCCCACTGCACGGCACAATGGGCAAGTGTCTTCTACTGCAGCCTCCGATGACTTTATGAGTGATATTGGCTGACGGAAACTGAGCGCAATCCAGTTGTGCTTGTTTGTTTGTGTGTGTATGTGTGTGTTTGTGTGTATGTATCTACCTATCTATCTATACACATACATATATTGGAATGTGTGTGTGGCATTGTGTTTACGTTTGTCTCTCTTAATTGGTGTGACTCGATAATGGTTTGTTTATGTCACCGTAACTTAGTAGAAAAGCAAAAAGGCCCAGTAGAATAAATATTGGACAAATCGCACAAGGCGGTGCTCCAGCATAGCCGTATTCCAGTGACTGAAGCCAGTAAAAGAATAACTGAGACACTTCATAGGGAAACATTTCGAACTAAATTTCTTTCATTTCTTATATATTATTTATTAGTTTTTTATCGCACCTTCTAAAACCCTTAAAATCACCAATTATCTTGTCCCACGTCGGAAGTAATTAACCGTTTTAAATATTTAAATCCTTAAAAATGTTTGAGCCCGAAGGCCGCGGCCATGCTGGGGCACCACCGCTGTGAAATTTTGGAAGAAAGGTAGCATGTTTGGGGATGGGCTAAGTCGATTAAACCAACCCTATTTTTCAACTGGTACTTATTTTATCGACTCCAAAGGGATGAAAGGCAAAGTCGACCCTGGCAGAGTTTGAACTCACAATGTAAAGCATTTTGCAAGGCGTGCTAACGGTTCTTATTTCTTTATTGCCTAACAAGGGGCCAAACATAGAGGGGACAAAGAAGGACAGACAAAGGGATTAAGTCGATTACATTGGCCCCAGTGTGTAACTGGCACTTAATTTATCGACCCCGAAAGAATGAAAGGCAAAGTCGACCTCGGCGGAATTTGAACTCAGAACTTAACGGCAGACGAAATACGGCTACGCATTTCGCCCGGCGTGCTAACGTTTCTGTCAGATCGCCGCCTTAGTACCACATATAATATAAATATTCAACTATGGTAGCCAGCGCAATCATGGTATCATGGTGGATCTTGCAATTATACACTTCGAAACCAAAGGAACTCTGCCAAGAGATAATCACAAATGCTTCATCAATGAAATATAGGGGTAATCAATCCACACTTACAGACGTAAAAATTATGAGCTCGCATCGCAATTTGAAAATATCTACGTTTGATTTAATGCTGGTTGAGGTCAGGCCTCTTAAAATATAGCGAAGTCTTTGGACGCAGCTTATATATGTATTTATGATTTATAATGCTCTACTCATTTCACTCTATGAAACCACTCGAGTTTTGGATAGGCTAAATATAAACCTCGTATGTTTTTGTTATTTTAATGCAAGCTCCCATTATTTATTTAATAGAAATAATAATTGTGTTTATCTATCTATCTATCTATCTATCTATCTATCTATCTATCTATCTATCTATCTATCTATCTATCTATCTATCTATCTATCTATCTATCTATCTATCTGTCTGTCTGTCTATCTATCTATCTGTCTGTCTGTCTATCTATCTATCTGTCTATCTATCAGTTTGTCTACCTGTCTATCTACGTATCTATTTATCTATTTTTCAATTTAATGATGATGATGATGAAGGTGATGATGATGATAATACCGATGAAGATGATTAATATGTAACTTACATAAGTTTTGACCTTCGTTGGTCCAGGCCATGAGTTGTCTCTTAAGTCATGGTTTAGAACAGTATAACCGAGCGGAGTAGTGCAACACGAGCTGTTTGCCGAGATGTATCCAGATGTCGTTGGTTTGTCTGATATTTCCTGGAAGAATTTTTCGAGGTGATGTTTGAAAGTTACAGGATCTCTCTCTTCGAATTCTTTCGGAATAATGCTGAATAAAGCAAGAAGAAATGTTGTGCCGCAATGCTGTTATGTGATATCTCTTTTTACTCTTTTACTTGATTTAGTCATTTGACTGCGGCCATGCTGGAGCACCGCCTTTAATCGAGCAAGTCGACCCTATGACTTATTCTTTGTAAGCCTAGTACTTATTCTATCGGCCTCTTATGCAGAACCGCTAAGTTACGGGGACGTAAACTCACTAGCATCGGTTGTCAAGCAATGCTTGACACAAACACACAACACAGACACACAAACACAGACACAAACACACATATACATATATACGACGGGCTTCTTTCAGTTTCCGTCTACCAAATCCACTCACAAGGCTCTGGTCGGCCCGAGGCTATAGTAGAAGATACTTGCCCAAGGTGCCACGCAGTGGGACTGAATCCGAAACCATGTGAAGGCTGGAAGGTATATCAGCCGAAACATTGTGTTAACAACAAACAAGATGAGGACAAATATCCGTCAAATGTAAATAATGTAAATAAAGAATAATGTTTATATGTTGTGCTTGAAAATAAAGAACAGATAGTTCGACAAAGGACCTGACAGCAAGTTTTATTAAGTTAATGACACAACATGGTGATACAAATTGCCAAAAATCATAATAAAAATTCGAAAAACGTTTGAGCCGACCTAGTATATATATAACTACCGTAAATCTTCGAATATAGACCGCCCTTGATTATAATACGCAGGGGTTTTTAGTGGGTTGCACCTCTGTTAAACCTAAACCTTTTGTATAATACACACTCCTTCTCTAACTTGAGTCGTGCGTAATAAAGCCAGTAGCACTTAGTCGAACAAACACTTCCGCGCATGCGTAATACAATAATGGCGATGTTCTTAACTGTTATATGGGAATGTAAATATGATTGCAAATTGTTTTTGTTATATGTTATTCCGTGTTCTGAATACTTTTATTTTAATAAATGTTGCTTACTGCAAGTTATGGATGATTCTTTTATGATTTCATTACTTTCAGGCTTAGCTTAAGGTATTTTCGCGCCCGACAACACAAAAGGCGTCTGAATAAACATTGCCGGACAGCAAATAGAGACTCGGACATTGCTTAGAAAATATTTTTCATTTTTAACCTCGTATATAGTACGCACTAGAGATTTTGACCTTTACATTTTGGGTAAAAAATGCGGATTGTACTCGAGGATTTACGGTCTATATATTTAATGTATCAATATCCAACTAATCTCTTTTCAGTTATGAAAAACAACTTTTAACTCATTCTGAGACGTTGAAGCTAATCCAACCGGTAAATACCAATTTCGAATTAATTTCATCGCTTCTGGTTCTCATACTCGCTTTATACACGTGTCAAGTTTTTGTGACTGTCACCGCTCATTCATTAAACTACTCTTAACGACCTTCATCTCTCTGTCAGCTCTTAGCATTCGGCTTCCTTTGTTTTACATGCTATCGCTCATAGCATCCAGATAATTGAAGCTTTCAACACCTCTTCTATGGATTCTGCAACACACCTCCTACTACATAAAACGCTTTGCTGGCCTCCGTTTTAGATTCGTGTTCTCTGATCAATGCTGCCCTTATGGCTTCCATCTTTCCTTTCTATAACCAAATCAATGATTATAGCGTACATTTTTACAACTATATTTAAGGAAGCGCCTTCGGGCTGGGAAATGCAGTTATAACCCTTAAGATATTGTTAAAAAAGATGAAATTATACTCTACATGTTAAATATATGTGACCCTTTTTAGAATTGTGGGCAAATTAATTATTAAGTCTGCCTACCTGTTTACACGTCAGTCTGTCTGTCTGTGAGTCTGTCTATCTATCTATCTATCTATCTATCTATCTATCTATCTATCTATCTATCTATCTATCTATCTATCTATCTATCTATCTATCTATCTATCTATCTATTTATCTATCTATCTATCTATCTATCTATCTATCTATCTATCTATCAAACTATCCCTGTTTCTCTCCCCCTCTCTTTCTCTCTATCTACCCGCCCGTCTGTATGTCTATTTGTCTATCTATCTATCTATCTATCTATCTATCTATCCCTGTCCCTCTCTCTCCCTCCCCCTCTCTTACTCCATCTCCCCTCCCTCTCTTTTAAAGAGTCATAAGCAAGCTTTCCCTCCTAAGGAGAAGACAAAAAAAAAAACACTTAAGAATGTTAATGATGTTAACTGCTGTATAAAACGGCTGAAAACAGTTCCCGGTTTCGACCCGGGAAATTGAGGAGCACCATAGGTTGGATCCGAAACATCTGTCCCTTCGTTTGGCACGGGAGGCGAAACACACCGTCTACGCGCAGTTTTACCTGAAATACAACCTAACTTACAGTTAAAGTTAGAATTAATACTATTCTAACCTGTATTTTATTCACAAATCTACATTGCTGACTTTTGATTAAAAGGCAAGATTATTGATTCTCAAATCCCCCGACCAAAACTATCCGCGAGCACCATGGGTGTTTAATTAGAGATTAAAATCAGCTTCAGAAGATTAATGAAGGAAGATACATCATTGCCTTATAATAGATGATAATGATGATGGTGATGTTGATGATGATGACGATGATTATGATGATGATAACGCGAGTAATAATGATTATTTAACAACAACAGCAACACTACTACCCTCCCCCACCCCCACTACAATCAATAACAACAACAACAACAACGACAACAATAATAACAATAATAATAATAATAATAATAATAATAATAATAATAATAATAATCATAGATCTGTCAGGAAGATGTAAAACAACGTGGAGCTACTAATACAACAAAGAGAAATTTAGTATTGGCTAATAAACATGCATTTCTTCTTCTTCTTCCTCCTCCTCCTCCTCCTCCTCTTCTTCTTCTTCTTCTTCTTCTTCTTCTTCTTCTTCTTGTTATTATTATTATCTTAACAAACTGCTAATACTAATTGTACTACTACTACTATCACCACCACCACCGCCGCCGCTGCAGTCGTCGTCGTCGTCATCATCTTCAGCATCAAAACTGTATAACCTAGCTACAAGCATTAAACTGCGCAGAGCGCATATGCTTGAATATTTACATACATGCAAACATACGTACATACGTACACACACGCGCACGCACACACACACACACACACACACACATACACACGCATACACACGCGCAGACACACGCACGCACACACACATATAAACACATATAGATACGTACATTTTATTGAAATACATACCAACACTCACACACACACACACACACACTCACACACACACTCACACTCACACACGCACATGTAGCCGTCATTGCTCGGCTCAGACGGTTGGCACCCTTCACTGGCCATGTCTTTCATTCGTCTTTATAGTTCCAGTCTTTAACCTATAGCCATACTCTAGCACAGATTTCTGAAGATGTAGCTGATTGCTATACAGTTCTACAAAATATACTTTTTTAGCGAACACAACATATATATCATATATATGTGTATATATATATATATTATATATATATATATATATATATATATATATATATATATATAATATATATAAGGATACATAAACAATATATATATATATATATATAATATATATATATATATATATAAGGATACATAAACATATATATATATATATATATATATATATACATACTTTTCATTTAGAATATATTCGCGGACATACGGAACGATTCCGGCTGGATTATTTCCAATCCTGTATTGGCGTTCTATAAGCGACCGAACAGTCTCTAATTGTCCTGGGGAACGTTGCTTACGACTGTACTAGTTTCTCGGACGGTCGGCCTTCTAGGGTCTTCTTCCTGCTTATGTTATGGTGGATGTGGATTAAGGTTTACTTGTAACAGTTTTAAAACATTAACATCATCAAAGTCTCCGGTCTTGGAGGGCCTGCCAAGGTTATGGGAAGATATATCAAGTAAAAGACGCCTTGGCCTTTGAGTTCTCCAAAGACTTAGAATTAAAGGTAAGTTTGGAGGAACAATTAATATACATGTTCTATGACTCTCTCATAGGAGAACTGAAAGGCCAAAATGTCTTTTACTTACTAAATCTGGTGGAAGAGACACAGCCTATAACCTTGGAAAGCCCTGCACGACCGCTGACTTCGATGGTGTTAAAACATTCCCATCAGTTTTTATTTTGTTGTTTTGAATGATTTTAGAAGGATGAATATTAAAGTAGATCTGGATTTCGTTTGAAATTAGAATATAAAAGGGGGCAACAAATTATACATTAGCGTATCAAACCAAACAGCAGAAATTTATCTTCACCATATCCAGTTTACTTAAAGTTACAGGAGAGCTTGCAGGAAGTATTAATAAACAGTAGTCCTGTGATTTTGCCATAGGAGAGCTCAAAGATCAAGATGTCTTTTAATTACTATATCTGGGGGAAGGGACACTGCCCATAACCTTGGCAAGCCCTGCAAGAACAGTGAATTTTATTGGTGTTAATTTTCTTGTAAGACTGTTAGAAGTAAACCTTGATCCGCTTCCACCAAAAAACATAAACAGGAAGAAGATTCCGGAGAAGCGACTGTCCGAGAAGTAAGGACAGTCATGGTGGTTCATGGTGGGTTGGATGCAACAAGAGTGACAAGATGAGGAGAGACGAATGTCTTGGGAACGCCTGAGTAGAGGAGGTATGAGAGCAATCAGCAGAAAGGAAAAGAAGCGGTTATAGTTATAAGAGAACAGAGAGATAAGTGACACTGAACGGGTGAAGCAGAGGCTGAAATGGGTCCGTTGGTGATTTAATGCTGACCAGTCGAGTGACCGTTCTGTGGATGTGACAATCATTAAAGACAAATGAGAACGAGTACTGTGGATTAAATGGTCAGCTCACAATGCATTAAATCAATTTATCGGTTTTTGTCTTTCGTTGTATATATTGAATTTTATCGATATTGTAATGCTTTTGCCCTCCAAGTCCATGATTATCGGTGCGTTCATAGTGTTCCGTTTCAACGTTGCACTTGTTACTCATGGACATAATGGTGGTGGTTAAACAAGCAGAGAAAGAGCCGGTTTCTATCTTAGATCCAAGTAAAAGATAAAACGATGAAAATAGAAATGAAATAAATAAATAGGCTCAGGCGTGGCTGTGTGGTAAGAAGTTCTAGGTTCAGTCCCACTGCGTGGCACCCTGGGCAAGTGTCTTCTCCTATAGACTTGAGTCGACTAAAACCGTGTGAGTGGATTCGGTAGACGGAAACTGAAGAAGCCCGTCATATATATATATAATATATATATATATATATATAATATATATATATATTATATATATATATATATATATATATATATATATATACATATATATAATAATAATAATTATTTGAAGGAATATTAATCCTAACTTACAGGGAAAAAATGCAATTTAGAAATACTAAATCAAATTTCACACAATATAATATATATATATATATATATATATATATATTATATATATATATATAATTAGAAAAACAATTATATACGTTTTTATTATTTTTTTTTGCAATTTACTTAATCATAGGTATTTTATTGTTATTTTAATTTTAATATTTCTATTATATGTAATTTTCTAGATGGTGTAATTTAATTGTTCATTTTGAATTAATAAAAGGTGTTTTTTTCTAACTATATATATATATATATGTGTGTGTGTGTGTGTGTGTGTGTGTGTGTGTTGTATGTATGTGTATGTGTATGTATGTATGCATGTATGTATTACGTATGTATGCATGTGTGTGTGTGTATTTATGTGTGCGTGTCTTTGTGTCTGTGTTTCTACCCCATCACCGCTCGACAGCCGATGTTCGTGCGTTAACGTCCCCGTAACTTAGTGGTTCAGCAAAAGAGAGCGTTTGCAAAAGTACTAGGCTTAAAGATATTAATAAAAAGGCCTGGGATCGATTTGTTCGACTAAAACCCCTCCAGGAGGCGCTCCAGCAACGTTGCAGTCAAATGACTGAACCAAGTAAAAGAAAACAGGAATAAAAGAAAACGATGTTGGTAGGATTAAGAATAAAAGATGCACGAGATAACTCACATATTCTTTTATTCCTTTATTCTTTTCAGTCATTTGGCTGCGGCCTTTGCTGGAGCACCACCTTTAGTCGAACAGATCGACCCCGCCAGGACTTATTGTTTGTAAGCCTAGTATTTACCCTATCGGCCTCTTTTGCCGATCCGCTAAGTTACGGGGACGTAAACACACATACATCGGTTGTCAAGCGATAGTGTAGGGGATGGTACATACATAGACATACAAATACATACATATACACTATTTCAGTTTCCGTCTACCATATCCACTCACAAGGCTATAGTAAAAGACACATGCCCAAGGTGCCACGCAGTGGGACTGAACCCGAAACCATGTGGTTGGGAAGCAAGCTTCTTACCACACAGCCACACCTGCGCCTATATATATATATATTTAGATTGCTAGTCACTACACATTCTTTATTTTATCTCCTTGTTTCTTTCTGTGAAAGAGCGTAGGCTCGAAACGTTTAAGACTTTTTCACTTCTCGAGCGTTCTACGAATACATCTGTTTGTTGTCTACACCACCTGTTATTGTCTTTTGTTTTCTTGTGAATTGTCCCTATATATATATATATATGTGTGTGTGTTTGTGTGTGTGTGTGTGTGTGTGTGTGTGTGTGTGTGTGTGTTTGTGTGTGTGTAAATATATATATATATATTATATATTCCCAATAAATAGACGTAATATAAACTCTCGTACAACACTTATTTCTCCACATGATACCAAAACAAGCAGCGTATCTTATGATAGAGTTCTGCTCCTTTTGTGGTTCTTTTATTCTTCCTTCTCTCTTTTGTCTTTACGGAGTAAGTCTTACTGCTTTTGGTTTTCACTCTCACCTCTCACCTCTCCACGACACAGTCGGTCCCTACTTATCATGGATATCCGACTCGACCACACTATAAGGACAACGCTTATTACGTGACAACTAAAACAATCGCTTAAATGTGAATGTAGACACTACTACTACTACTACTACTACTACTACTACTACTACTACTACTACTACTACTACTACTATTACTACTACTACTACTACTACTACTATTACTACTACCATACCGCACCTCGAACGAGATACCTGTCCGTCATAAGGTTAGTATACAGATAAATTATACGTAGTGTTCGTTCCAAGAATCGAAACTGCAATCTTGCGAACAACATCATTACCATCATCTCTACGAATTCGCTGCCTGGAAACTGCTCTACCAAGAACTAGAAACAGAACATCGGTTAGGCCCAGCAAACACACACACACACCCACCCCCAAAAAACTACCTCTTACTTAAAAGGAGAGGTTTCTATGTAAGTACAAGAGCAGTTGTATGTGTTAATATATAACGAATGTTAGAGTCGTTGCTCTTGACCTCTCATCAATCTAAGTCCGAACTGTTTGTTTAGCGATACTCGGCTACTAAAAGCAATGTAATTATAGAGAAATACAGTGTGTGTATATGTGTGTGTATATGTGTGTGTGTGTGTGTGGATAGATGTATCTAAGAGTCGAATGACTATGCAATCTCAAATACACTTGCAGACACACATTTCGACACATGTATATGTGTGTGCTTAAACACTGCCCCACACACAAAACACATACAGACACACAAAACACGTCATATGTGTATGCATGTATATATATATATATATATATAGGCATACAAATACGTATATATTACATATACATACGTATATATGCGTATATTGGCGACCGAATAGCCTAGCGACAGGGTGGTATCCCGTGGAGGGACCGGGTATGTACGTTTATTTCACACACATACACACGTATATACTACATCATTATAAAATCATATCACATATATGTATATCTATCTAATGTGGATATCTTTCTTATATAACTGATGTATATTCGTGGAAACAATATGGCGTAATCTTAAGTTCAGCGCACGATACTAAAAGATCTCGTATTTTTTTTCTCGAGAGTTGAGTAATCTCGCGTGTATAGCAACTGAGTTAATGTAATTATAATATTATAATGTAACATGTCATAATATCGTCATATGATGTAACTGTGTTATAATGTTGTTCGAATTCTGTGGATCCGCAAATTCTCAGTTTGTATTGGTATTCGATCAAATGGTTTCGTTGCTTTATTATTCAATGGAGTGCGGCTGGTAGACAGAAACTGTCGGGAAGCCCGCCGTCTCTCTCTCTCTCTCTCTCTCTCTCTCTCTCTCTCTCTATATATATATATATATAAGGAGAGTTTACGAATAAAACAAAAGACGAAGACAGGTGGTGTACAAAACAAACAGATGTATTAGTATAACGCTCAGGAATAGAAAAACTCTTTTACGTTTCGAGCCTATGCTCTTCTACAGAAAGGGACACAGAAAAAACAAGGAGAGAAACAAGGAGAGAAAAAAGAAGAGAAAAAAAGGAGAGAAACAAGGAGAGAAAAAAAGGAGAGAAAAATGTGTGTAGTGGCTAACGATCTACCATATATATATATATATATATACTCTTTTTATTTTCCTTTTCTTTGCTAGCTTCAGTTCGAGGACAGCGGCCATGCTGGGGCACCCCCGTTATATATTTACATATATATGTGTGCGCTTGTGTGTGTGTGTTTTTATTACTACTACTACTACTACTACTACTACTACTACTACTACTACTATTAATACCACTACTACTACAACTAATATAACTGCTACTGTTGTTATTATTACTACTACTACTACCACTACTACAACTGCTGCTGCTACTGTTACTACTACTACTACAACTACCACTACCACTACTACAACTGCTGCTACTGCTGCTGCTGTTACTACTACTACTACTGCCACCACTACTACTACTACTGCTGCTACTACTACTACTACACTACTACTACTACTACTACTACTACTACTACTACAAGTATTGCTGCTGCTGGTATTGTTGTTGCTACATCTACGCACATCCACACATCCAAACACAATATTTGTAGCCAAGTGCCTAACTTAAAAATCATTACCACACGGCGGAGTGGGGGAAGGTTATCATTATTAATATTATTATTATTATTATTATTATTACTATTATTTCTGCGTGTGTGTGTATATCTGTGTGTGTGTGTGTGTGTACGCGTGTAGTGTTTGGCATTAAAATTTTAGACATTTGAAGAACGGAATTTAATCAATTGTGACAGTTTGCATTACAAAATGTTTCAAGAATTGTGTCCAAGACACACAAGAAAACAACACAGCACTTGGCCTTATTTCAAAGCAAACCTATTCCGGAGTTTGGA
>NC_043009.1:1912728-1920228 GCF_006345805.1 Octopus sinensis
CGAAATATCTTGTATTTTGCCCTAAACACCCATTTTGTGTTTCTAAAACAACTTAATATAAAAAAGAAAAAAAAAGTAGCTCCCACCTAAAAAAAAAAAAGTTTTGCCTCTTTAATTTTTTTTTATCGTATGCTTGTTCTAATCATTGGACTGCAGCCATGCTGTAGTACCGTCTTGAAGAGTTTAGCTGAACAACTTGACCTCAGTAGTTCTTTTTTAAAGTCTAATTCTTATTTGATTGACCTCATTTTGCAAAACCACTATGTTGCGGAAATGTAAACAAACCCGCATCGGTTGTCAAGCGATAGTGGGGGACAAGCACAAACACACACACACACACACACAACACACACACACACACACACACACACACACACACACACACAATACACACACACAAAACAAAAATACACACACACACATATACGACAGACTTGCACATAGTCTTCGTCTATCAAATTCAACTTGGAGGCATAGTAGAGGCACTAGAGTAGCTAGAATGTGTGCCGTTCGGGTAACCCTTTCGTTTGCCGTCACTGCACCCCACAAAAGAAAAAAACATATTGCCTATAGCAGACCCAAAAGTGGTGCCCCTTTAAAAGTGCCGCCCGGGGCGGACTGCCCCTACCGCTCCTACCTCGCTACGCCTGTGAGTAAAGGACATTTGACCAAGGTGCCGTGTAGTGGGACTGAACTCAAAATCACGTGGTTGCAAAGCGAGCTTCTTATGTTGAAATGAAATTACGTTTAGACATATAAGATGGTAGACAACGTTTGTATTGACTTGAGGGTGATTTGGTTGCTATTTGTTGCAGGTCTAGTGATGATATAGTGGTTCCCATCATTGTTTCATCTGCCAATCATTGTTATCCAAAATTCTGCAAAAATCCCCTGAAGTGTCTTGCTTTCACAGTCACACTCTTCTAATATAAATAAACAAACAAAGCAATAAAACCCATTAAAGTGTCTCGTTTGCACACGCAACATCATCTTCATGTAATACGATAGATAAGGTGCATGTTTTGCCTCGTCTCCCGGTCGTTGTTACAGGAAATTCTGCGAAGATAACGCAGAGCATATTTTCCCAGAAACGCCCATTTTTTCCATTTTATCTCCTTTCAAGTTAAAAAAAAAATATAAAAAAATATATATCATTTGTAAGACGATAGACAAGGTGTGGTTTGAGAGAAATTTGGCTAAGTTTTCTAGCAGGTCGATTTCGAAAGAAAACTCCCGCTCTTCCATTTCTAAAAGAAAATGCCACCTTTTTCGCAGATCCAATATTATATTTCATCATATAAAGGTGGTGAGCTGACAGAGTCATTAGCGAGTCGGACAAAAAAGATTAATGGTATTTCTTTCTGCTCTATACGACCAGACTTCAAAATCAGCCGAGGCCGACTCTGCCTTTCATCATTTTGAGGTCGATAAAGTGAAATATCAGCCAAGAATTCTTCTACTCTGAAAAAAATTGCTGGCCTGGTAGCAAAATTTGAAAGAATCATATTTCATTACATGAAAGACGATAGAATGTGGTTCAAGGGAAAATTGACTGTTATTTCTTCCATGTTGATCTCAAAAGAAAAGAATCTTTTCTTCCATTTCCAAAAGAAAATGTCTCTCTTCTTGTATAACTAACGCTATTATATTTCATCATATGAAAGATAATTGATAGGATGTGATTTGAGGGATATTTGGCTTTTATTTCTATCAGGTTAACCTGAAAGAGAAGTCCATCTATTCCATTAAAAGAAAATGCTGCTCTTTTTTGTAGAACCAATGCTATGATATTTCATCATGTAAAAGATGATAGGATGTCGTTTGAGGGATATTTGGTTGTTATTTTTAGCAGGTTAACCTGAAAGGAAAGTCCATCTCTTCCATTTGTTCCATTAAAACAAAATGTCGCTCTCTTTTATAGAACCAATGCTTTAATATTTCATCACAAGAAGGATGATAGGATGTCGTTTGAGGGATATTTGGTTGTTATTTCTAGCAGGTTGATCTCAAAGGAAAAAAATAACCCTTCTCTTCTATGTCTAAAAGAAAATGTCGCCTTTCTCGTAAGAACCAACGTATTTCTATTCATCACATGATCGATATTACTGATAACACTGTTTCGGTATCATCTTCAGATTTACACGCCGTTTGTGCTTTCTTATTATTCGCCAATTCAACAAATATTTGCATGCGTAAACGGACAGAGACACAAACACACTAACTGATATATTGGCATACACACTCATACAATTCTATACGTACTAATACACACACACAGAGACAAACGGACACGCTCGTACATATACATACAAATGCAGACATAGCCACACTTAGACATCACACGACGCGTATACATACAACCAAATCGGTCAGTAGCAAATACAAACACACACTTATATACACGTAGACGGCCTGAGGCAAAAAAGAATTTCGATTCAACATTAATACTCTCAGATTGTCGTCCTGTCTAAGAAGTATTCACAATAAGTATTAATATCCGTCTGTTCCTTTGTATATCTGCCATATTTTCATACTTTCTCTCTCATCTTTTCTCTCATATTTTTGTGTCCGTTAGTGTCTGTCTTCAAAGTTTTCACCTTATCGTCTGCCTATTTATCTGAAGGTTTAAGTGTTTGTCTATCTAACCAGTTTGAAAATATTATTTTACGCTGGTTGCATTGATACACATTCACATAATAATGATGATGATGATGATCATCATAATAATAATAATAATGATAATAATAATAATAATAATAATAATAATAATAATAATAATAATAATAATAATAATAATAATAATAATAATAATAATAATAATAATAATGATAATGACAACAGCATTCAAACAATTTAAACATCTGTAGCAATTGTTACTGAATATACAGTTGTACATGTAGAATGTATTCTAATCTATCGAATTTATAGAACATCAGCGCCATCAAAATCTTCCTCCTCCTCCTCCTCATCATCATCATCATCACCAAGATGTCATAGCGGTGGTAGTGGTGGTGGTGTTAATAATCTCCCTCGCCGCTGTCGTTGTCATTAGCACCATCATTCTATCCCTTTCTTAGCCCGCCTCTTCCACCACCCTGTCGCCGCAGTTGTCATCGTCCTATCCTTCCTCCTATTCCTCCAACATCTTCATTCGTCATCATTGCGCCTGTGCTGCAGATACTTCAGATATGTCAGTGGTACTACAAATTCCAGGGCAGCGGGATCGAAACCTGCCAACGATAACGAAACAATTTACACAGCTGAACCAATATGCAAGGATAAAACAGATAATCCCATCTTCGTTTCGGAAAGAAGGGATAAGCTATGGACGTGTTTCCTCTTGATCGCTGTACCATAGTGTACCATCTCATGTAAGGGCGTAATTTGTGACTAACCTGGACCACGCTTCTGGGATTGGTCTAATTTTGGAACGGAAGGTTTTTTTTGCGTAAAAAAAGGGTTTAGTTGCTTGAAAAAGTGATAGTCGGTGGACGAAAGATCAGGAGTAGATAGCGTCTGCAGTGCCATCCTGGAAATGTGCGATCGAGGACTGACGCGAAGCAGAATTGAACCTCATCGATCAACAAGTGCAAGTTTCATTTCGCGCAAGTGAACAAGCATTTCTTCCAGTTGCTTGCAGCAAACTTCCGATGTTTAAGGTTTCAGAAAGCTGTAATGGCTGGCACCAATATCAAACCACCAGGTAGTCATGATAATCTTCTGCTGATGCAGCTTCGGTTTCAGGAAATGTTTGAGCGCTTCATCACAATCAAGCCATTGACCCGATCGCTTACGATTGTTATAAAGGATCCACTTTGCCTCACAAGTCACTATTCAATCAAGAAATAAGTTATTAAGGTGTGTCAGAGACAGCATCGAACATGCCTCAAAACTCATTGAGGTAATGCGGGACCCATTTATCGAGATTTTTCCCGTTGCCGATTTTCTTTAGGCGATCTAATACTATTGAGATACTAATACCAAATATATGAAACATTTCTCTGAGAATTTGTCATGGGTTTTGTTGACTATTGTTTTCAAATGATGACCATCAAGGGTTCATGGACGTCCTCTCAACCCCACTACAGAATCTCCCAAACGACCGTCGTACCATCCAATCACTAGTGGACCCTTCGTCCATATGCTCCGTTGATATTGGCAGCTGTTGGGAAGCATGATGTCCACACTTGAATTCATGTAAAAAAAAACAGTAAACGGATTTCTTCTTTTTTTGTTTGAAATTAAGGATTTTTATGCTTCAAAACTATATTCTGAGAGGAATTAATAAAATTTGTCAAAGAGTTCTCATCAATTATCAGGCATGTAAAATTTCGTCTAAAACACTCCAAAAATAACATCTTAGATCGAATTTGAAAAAATGTTCTCAAAAAATCGAACAGTATTTTCTGAACAACCGAATGTATAAATGCGGATCAGATAAAACAGGGGACAACTGATGAGGGGAATGTCCCTTATGTTGCTTGTCTCGCTTCTCTCTTTGCTTCTTTCGTTGTTCTATGTTTTTTTATGTTCTCGTTTCTCTTTTTGTTCACGCTTTTTTGATGTCCTGTACCCATATATGCATGTATATATACATATATATATATGTAGGTATGTACATATATGTATGAATATATGCATATACTTATATTCATATTATTATATATATTTATATATAAAGTATATATGATAACTACTGAGGATAGCACTACTAATAACAATAATATCAAAACCACTTCGTTGGGAGCAGACTGGATAACTGGATGATGATAATTCGCGTAGATTACCATCATCCAGACCCTACAGACATTTATGCATGTCCAAATGTTTATCCACTCATAAAAGAAATCACATTGTATGATAGCACCCGTTAGCCGGCACCCGCAGAAAAGCTTGGAAAGCACATTATTATGCATGTGCTTGTGTGTAGTGTATGTATATATATATATATATATATAATATATATATATATATATGTGTGTGTGTGTGTTTAGGAATCTAGTTAAAAAGATCGTCGATGTTCAGTAGAATAGAACATAGATCGATAATATATGTACCGGAGCGCAATAAATAAGTGCTGGGGTTGATATGATCGAACATTGTTGCCTAGCATGGCCGCAGTCCAACGCCCGAAACTAGAAAAACCCGTGCAAGTGCATGCATACGTACACCATACATACATACATATATGTATGTATATGTATGCATACTATATACACATATATATATATGTAGACATATACATACATACATATATATATATATATATGTAGACATATACACACACACATATATATATACACACATATATACAGTCATACACACACAGACACACACACAGACACATACGTAATGTAATGGAAGAAGGAAGGGCTATCAGTTTCTCCTAGATTTATTTGCAAGCTTTTCTCCCAGACAGATGAAGTCAATGTGATTGATGTCCAGTCAGATCTTTTATAGGTCAATGGCCGTAGGTGTAGACTATCGGAAAATGATGCAATTCCGTTCATTAAGATTCCAGCGAACTGTTCAGTTTGCTTTATAGCCCCGAGACAACCATGATCAAGCAAATCTATGATCAAAGTCGTTCCACCCATGATCATCCAGTTGTTTTTGGTTGCTTTTTTGACGTTGTATGTTTAGAAGTACTAATTATATTGCGCGTTCGTTTCGTTTCCTCTGAATCAATGATATTTCCTTTGATCTTAATATATAAATAAAATAAGCCGCTGCTTTAATCCTACATTGAAACCTAATCTGTGACGGCGTGTGGCCGCGTGGTAAATGCGTTCTGTTTATGATCATATGTTGGTAGGTTCAATTCCTGCACCAGGCAGGGCGTCGTGTCTTTCAGCATGACATTCCGTTACACGTTGCTCTTGTCTACACAGCAGCAATGTATACAATCTGTTAGTGCAGCCATCTATTCTCCAAGCTGTGGCATCTTAGAAATAATTATTAGGTAGAGATTTCGGGGATATTTTGCTTTTATTTCTAGCAGGTTGATCTCAAAGGGAAACCCATCTTTTGCATCAAAAGAAAATGTCAGACAAAGGGATGAAGTCGATTATTTCGACCCCAGTGCGTAACTGGTACTTAATTTATCGACTCCCCAAAGGATTAAAGGCAAAGTCAACCTCGGCAGAATTTGAACTCAGAACGTAACGGCAAACGAATTACCGCTAAGCATTTCGCCCGGCGTGCTAACGTTTCTGCCAGTTCGCCGCCTTTCGATCTTCTTGTGGAAACAACGCTATAATATTTTATCTCATGGAAGACGATAGGCTGTGGATTGAGGGATATTTGGCTGTTATTTCTTGCAGAATGAGAGGATCAGAAGTTATCCGTGTCGGCCGCAACTTCATAGACATTCCAAACAGTTAGGGAAAACATTTTGTTATGCTCACCCGGGGTAGGCAGATCTCTTTCTCCCCAGCTTTCACATCTTAAATTTTTCCCTGTTTCAATTGCGAGGAACCCAAGCGAGTGTCTTTATTTGCTCGCAATTACATACGAGGGAGTGAGGGAAAGTTCCTGGCTTTGGGTAAAACAAAATACAGAAAGAATGATTTATATTTTTATGATTTAATTATGATTTATATTTAACATATTCTCCTCTCAGATTCACACAAGTATTGCAGCAGTCCTTCAGTTTTTCTAAGCCCTGTAAAAGAACTCAGAAGCCTAGGCCTCCAACCAGGCCTTTCGTGATAACTTTAAAGTCAGCAACATTTCAGCATCTCTTGTAGACCAAACATTTTGCCAAGAAATACAGTCCTGTAATTGATAGCTGGTTGTACTGGCTGTACTGTAAATTGTAATCTGAGTGTCAGCAGGTCGTATTTCTGGGTTACATCGTTACTTGATTACCTGACAAATCAGGTGGATGGTTTGTGTCATCTAAATGGCGTTACGCGATGTCTGTAGTTAAGACGTTGGACTGGAGAGTGAACTCTCCGTTGCGTATACGAGTTATATAATCCTCCGGCGCGTGGACCTCCATCACCCCAAACTGCATTACCTTGGTGGCATGATCTAAATCTGCCCATATTTCTTTCAGAGCTCTTTCCTCCTGGGCGTGTGTTACTGCTTCTATACAACAAGTTTTAGCCGGCACACTGCGAAACATTTGGCTACCATTTCAAACACGTGGACAGTCTATCAAAAGGCTACCGCATTGGCTTGCTACAAATATCACATATAGATACATCATCTTGACGGTAGATTTTATACATCACCTCTGTAAAAAATATTAGCTGAGATTGTTTATAATCCTCTCTTGTGTCATATACTCTTTATTTTCTGTCACATATGAAAATAAATGGATCTGTTTTGAACATAGGACGAATAAGAATACAATAAATTTTATACATAGAAAAACTATGACCATTTTCAGGGTTACGAAACCGGGCGGAGAAAGTGGGGATTTATTTTTAGACCAATGTTGAAGCCTTTGGAGCCGCCCCAGTTTTAAGCTATTTCCCGGGGATTCTGAAATCG
>NC_043009.1:1922728-1925228 GCF_006345805.1 Octopus sinensis
AATAATAATAATAATAATAATAATAATAATAATAATAATAATAATAATAATAATGATAATAATAACAACAACAACAATGGTTTCAAATGTTAGCATGAAGCCAGCAGTTTCAGTACTCATCTAGTACTTATTTTATCGACGTAGAAAGGAGGAAAAGCAAAGACGACCTCACCGGAATTTGAACTCAGAGTGTGAAGACGGATGAAATACCGATAAGCATTTCGCCCGGCGTGCTACCGATTCTGCCAGGTCACCGCCTTAATAATATTAATAACCCTTTCTACTAAAGGCACAAAGCCTGGAATTTGGGTAGTTGAGATAGTTGATTACATCGACTCCGAACTCAAATGGTACTTATTTTATCGACCCTGGTAGAATAAAAGATAAAGTCAACATTGGCGGAATTTGAGCTCAGAATGTAAGGACGGACGAAATGCTGTTAAGCGATTTGCCCAACGCTCTATCAATTCTGCCAGGTCGCCGCCTTAATAATAGTAATAATAATGGTTTGAAATTTTTACCACAAGGACAGCAATTTTTGGTATGAGGAGATGAGTCAATTACATCGAAACCAGTATTTCACTGGTATTTAATTTATCGACCCTGGAAGGATGAGAGGCAAAGTCGAGCTCGGCAGAGTTTGAACTGAGAATGTAGCGACGGGCAAAATACCGCTAAGCATTTCCTCCAGCGCGTTAACGATTCTGCCAGCTCGCCGCCTTACTACTACTACTACTACTACTACTACTACTACTACTACTACTACTACTACTACTACTAGTAATAATAATAATAATTCTTCGCAGGGTTCTTCAAGCATGACCAGTAAACAAGTGTCATCTTAGTCTGGTGGCTGTGGACAGCTGACACTTTCCATCATACCCAGCAAAATAAGCTGTGAATTTTCATATAATAATAATGGTGAAGATGATGATGATAATGATGTTGATGATGATGATGCTGATGATAATAAAATTAATAATGATAATAATAATAATAAATAATAATAATAATAATAATAATAATAATAATAATAATAATAATAATAATAATAATTGTTTTCAATGGCCAGAAGCTCAGCAATTACATCGAACCCAGTACTTGACAAGATACTTTATATTGTTGACCCCGAAAGGATGAAAAGCAAAAATTAACTCCAGCAGGATTTGAACTCAGTGTGCAACTAAAGAGCCGTAACTAAATGCCGCAATGCATTTTGGTCCTATGACTTCACAGTTCTGCCAGCCCAGCAACAACAACATCAAAAACAACAACAACATCAAAAACAACAACAACAGCAACAACAATAACAACAATAATAATGATGATTAGAACAGTCACAATTAGTATTTAGTATTTATCAGTCATTAGTAAACTTAATATCATTATCATTGATCACTCGAAAATCATCAACTTCATCTGGATTATTATTATTATTATTATTATTATTATATTATTATTATTATTATTATCATCATCGTTTTATTATTATTATTATTATTATTATTATTATTATTATTATTATTATTATTATTATTATTATTATTATTATTATTATTAATGTTGTTATTATTATTATCATCATTATTAGTCATTATAACAATTCTTCTTGTTCATCTTCTCCTCCTTCAGTTTCTTCATCTTCTTCTTCTTGCTATTATTATCGTTATTATAATTAGTACCGTTGTTTATGCGAATTTGTTCTCTTAGAGTTTTGTTGTTTGTCTGTTATCTGTTAGTTAATCATCTTACACATCAATGAACGGGATAATACGAATGTATCTGGCTCCGCTACGAACATTAATTAAGCCTAAAGTAACATCTCGTAATTTATAAAATATATGTATGTATATATGGCTGTATCTATGTATGTATGCATGTATGAATGTATATACGTATGCCTGTATGTGTGTATGCATGTATGAATACATACACACACTCAGGTGTATGCAGACACACGCAAATACATGAATACAAGGATATAAGTGTGTATGTCTGTATACGCAGACGTGAGACTAAGTACATTCGTGTACATGTATATAAGAGATATCTAACATTATCTATGGGGATGTAACACACACACACACGAATGCACGCACACACACAGACACACGAAAGCACGTACACACATACACACGCACACACACACACGAATGCACGCACACACATACACACGTGTATTTTGCATTTGAAATATAAGTATATGTAAGTCTAGATGTATATATGTATGTATGTATATATGGATTTATATATATACATATATATGTGTGTGTGTATATGGTCATGTATACAGATATTTGTGTGTGTGTGAATGTATATACATACATACATACATACATATATGAATATATAAATATAAACACACACAGATATCTATGTAAATAGCGACGTTCACACACCCACAAACATACACATGTATGTGTGTGTGTATGTAAATACAGAAAGAGAGGAAGAAAGGGGAGAAAGAGAGAGAGAGAGAGCGAGAGAAAGAGAATGAAAG
>NC_043009.1:1927728-1947728 GCF_006345805.1 Octopus sinensis
TTCTTACCTCACCGCCACTCCTGTTCCTGTATATGTATATAACCAATTATATATACATATACCTCTGTATATCTATGTATCTGAATATGCGTATAGCTATTCAAAGTACGTGTGCATACGTTGAAAACCTATATACATATACATTCAGAAATAACGAATATCATGGATAAATGACCGCAATCCCAACATTCCCCTGAAACGAGACTGGAGCAACGTAATATAAAGTGTTTTGCTCAAGATCCCAGCGTACCGTCCGGGCCGTGAATGGAAACCTTTCTAATAATGCTAATACGAAAGTGAAACATTGAAGACGTTATTCGCATTTGAAGGAATGTTTGAGTGAAAGAATTTCGTACACGATATAAACCGGACACTAAAATGCCATAAATGGATGGAAGAATTAAATCATATATCCTGATATAATGTATTTCGTTTTTCTCTTATTTATAGAGTACTAGCTGAATAGCCAGCGTGGCCAGGCAATTTTTACAATAGAATGTCATATATATTTTTGTTTATTCTATGTCAGAGCATGCCTTTCTCGACAGGTAGGCCTCTTGATTAGGACAGACTTGTACAATTTTTCGCCAAAAAATTTCGTTAAAGATTTGTTTCCTTTATAAATAATTTACATGTCTGTTCGACTGTTTCACATGACTATATTCATTAGAACTTCGGAAGTTCTTACAACTTTGGTCGTCATAATGTTTTACTTTCGTTTGTTTAATAAAAATTCCTCCAGCGAATGATTTTGCTTTCATTTCGTGATAGACAGATTTCATGCAGGAAATGTCAACTCCCAAATCCTGTTTTCTGATTAGGTAAAATTGATTAAACTTTAAATCTCAGTAACATTTTTCTGCAATTTTTATGAAACAAATAATAAAATAGGATTTAACGTAAGAATTTTTTCAATATACCAAATTTGGAAATTTTGACGTCATTTTAAAATCTCACAATGTGACAGTAACAAGGAAGACCCTATAAGAGTGGAGAGACAGAGAGTTAAAGGGCGACACACACACAATCACACTCACAAACACATACACATACACACACGCACACACGGGTTTTAAACCACGAGTTTAAAATGGTGTATAAAAGACGTATGTATGTACGTACATATTTATGTATCTATGTATAAATACATAAATATATATATATATACATGTGTGTGTGTGTGAGTGTGTGCATGTGTGTGTGTAAGTGTATGTGTTGTATCTATATATTTACGAAATAATGCATGCAGCATCGCGTGTATATGACAGCTGTTTTAACATTGCCACCCCAATGCCACGCTGCTTCCATATACCAAACTTTCAGAAGGAATTGATCAGCCCAGCGCTATACTGAAAGATACTTTCCGTGCACGCACGCATCCTCCTCACATAAGAATACACATAGGCACAGAAATATATTTACATATGAACGTTGAATGTTGTCGCACGATCAATGATGGACTGTTCAATAAATACTGTAGAATGTATGATTTATAGAAACTGAATTTTTCATTACGAGTTTCATACTACGGCGATCTTAAGGCGAGTACTCCCGAAGCAGCATGCTATGCTGTGGAACTAGAGTCGCCAGATAAAAACTATAATTCAGTTTCTATAATGTATGACCTATCTATTTACACACACACGCGCACGCACACCATATTAACTACATTCAGAGGAACTGCTGAAGAGGGATTCTTGCCTTTCCAGGGGCAAATTACGATGTACATATGATGTATACTTCCTTTAATCCAGAATCCTATCACAATATATAATATTCCATATACATATATATATACGTGTGTGTGTGTGTGTGTGTGTGTGTGTGTGTGTGTGTGTGTATGTGTGCGTGCGTACATACATATATATATATATGCACCGCCCCATATATATCTATATCTATATATAGGAATATGCAGCCTTCGAAACATATGTCGAGAATAAAGGAATTTTGTTAATTCGTCGTTCAACTCCATTCTTTCATTTATTTGTATTTAAAAAAACACACAAATTTCCACACGAAAGCACGTGATCTCTGCCCTTGGCATGTAGCTTCAACCGTGTTTTTCTGACGTGAATTTGCTACACAGGTATCGGTTAACCGAATTATCCATAATAAGATAATTCATTCACCTACTCAATATATATATATATATATATACATGTGTGTGTTTGTGTATGTGTATGAATGTTGTGTACGAATTTGTATGCGGTGTGTGTGCGTGTGTGTGGTACATGCCTGCGTCTACAATGACGTTATCAGGACCAATTTTAAACGACGTTCGACCCATTGTGATCGTCACCTCTTTGCAGCAGCAGCGACGACAATTTCCTTTATCATCGTCTTCCCCTTTGTCGCCGTCATCGTCGTCGTTGTCGTCGTCATCATCATCGTCATCATCATTCTCATCTCTTTACCGTCTTCTGCCAACATCACCAATGCCCATGTTGCCTACGTTTCCGTCCGTCCTCCTTCTCCTCCTTCTCTTCATCATCATCTCCAATCTCATCATCCTCATAACCATTATGTCACCATCATCATCATCATCATCATAGCTATCATGTTGCTGTCATCGTCATTATAACTATCATGTTGCCATAATCATGATTATCATCATCATCATCATCATCATCATCCATATTTATCATTATCATCATCATTAATATCATCATCATCATCATCATCATCATCATCCATATTTATCATTATCATCATCATTAATATCGTCATCATCATCATCATCATCATCACCATCATCATCGTCATTTTCATCATCATCTCCAGTCTCATCGTCATCATAGCCATCATGTCACCACCATCACCACCACCAACAACAACCACAACAACTGCAGCAGCAGCATCAACAATGTATTATACAACAACATCAACGTCGAAAGCAATTCACTGAATTACAGCACTAACACCGCTGGTATAATTGCTGATAGTAAATGTTGAGTGTGGAGGCACAATGGCCCAGTGGTTAGAGTAGCGGACTCGCGATCGTAGGATCACTGTTTCGATTTCCGGACCTGGCCTTGTGAGTGTTTACTGAGCGAAAACACCTGAAGCTCCTCGAGGCACCAGCAGGGGGTCGTGGCGAACTCTGCTGCACTCTTATTTCCACAATTTCTCTCATTCCTACTTCCTGTTTCTGTTGTACCTGTATTTCGAAGGGACCAGCCTTGTCACACTCTGTGTCACACTGAATCTCCCCCGAGAATCATGTTAAGGGTACACGTGTCGGTGGAGTACTCAGCCATGTTAATTTCAAGAGCAGGCTGTTTCGTTGATTAGAACTCATTTCTTGTCACCAGTCATTGTTTCGTCCCCCAAAAAGTTTCATTCGTGAGACGTGACAGCAACGAAGGGTACACATTCGCTCTCTGCGCGCGATTTGACTCGGAAAGTTTGTGAAGAACCCATTGACCCAATTTGCTGACTTTTCCAATGGCACCAGGTGTTGACGAATGGCTGAATGATCAAATCCTAGTTTCCCTTCTACTTCCTCAACAGTTACGACGGGATTTTGTTCCACCAGGCTTTGCAGGACATCCTCGTCGAGTTCTACAGATCTGGGACGCGGCTCGTCTTCTCGGCTGTAGTTTCCAACTCGGAATGTCTGGAACCACCGTTTACACTAGCTTACGTTTATTGTCCGATCCCCATTAATATTCCTCGCACTTTCCGTTGCGTTGTTGCCTTTATTGAACCCATAAAGCAGAATTTGACGAATATGCTCCTTTGTCACTTGCATTCTAGCTTTGAAAAAAAAACTGTTAAAATCGAACTGCACTCTTCAAAACTTGCACTAAGAATAAGTACAAAGTAAAATTAATACCTGCTTTTATAGAAAGTTGATGCAGGTAGTCTATCCTCCTCCGACTTTTAGTTCATGCAATTGAACAACCCGCATTATTTATGGGATGACCCAATATATATATATACACTCATACATACACATAAAACACACATATATACATATATACCTACAGCAAATAAAAATGCATATATTTGATGTGCTTTGTTCTGGTTCCATTGTTCACATTAACAAACCGCTATACGCACACATGCATTCATACATACATGGATGCATATATGCATATACTTGTTTATATGTGGGCATGAATGCATAACATAAACACACACACATACACACACACATATATATATATATATATGTATATATATCATACTGACACGTACGTATTTTTATACGCACACATGAAAACACACACACACACACATCAGACAAATACGCACACACATTAAAGCACATTCTGAAATAAAATTCACACACACACACACACACACACACGGACAAATACACACACACACACACACAGACAAGTACGCACATATACATACATAGAGAGGCATGCACGGTGAGCTCCCAAATACGCAAGCGACACGAAACACCACCAGACATATACAAGCAATCACAGGCGAACACATACGCACAAATACGCATGCGCTCGCTTACACGCACGCTATTTACAACAACACACTCCCCCACACACTTAAATACATACAGTCTCACAAGCACACACGCACACAAGCAAACAGAAACACACACACACACAATTATACGCATAGAGATTTATCACTTACAATTAGGTTTCAATTAGGCGGTAATGCGACTTTTGATTGATATTTCGTCCTTGGACATGGCTTGCCTGTCAAGCAGAATCGATTACCTACCTTGGTGTTGTTGGTGTTAACGCTGGTGGCGCTGTAATTGCTGTTGCAGCTTTCCGTGTTGTTGTTGTTGTTGATATTGTTGATGTTGCTTCTGTTTCTTGTTTCTTGTTTCTTTCTCTCGGCGACGATGACAACGACAACGACAACGACGGGATGAACATGTCATTGCGATAATAATTACGCTGGTTGGTGTATAATAACGATAATGATAACAGTAGTGCGGGAGGGGGTGATGCTGGTCGTGGTGTGATGGTGGTGATGGTGGTGATGGTGATGCTGCTGGTGGTGGTGGTGGTGGTGGCGGCAGCGCCGGTGGTGTCGATGATGGCGTTGGTGGTGGTGGTGGTGGTGGTTATGAAAATATTAATGATGACGTTGGTTGACGATGATGAAGATAACGGCAACGACGATACGACGACGACGACTATGATGATGGTGATGATGAAGATAATGATGATGGTGATGATGATGATGGTGATGATGATGGTGATGATGATGATGATGATGATGATGTTGATGGTGATGGTGATGATGATGATGATGAAGATGATGATGGTGATGATGATGATGATGATGATGATGATGATGATGATGATGATGATGATGATGGCGAGGATGATGATGATGAAGATAATGATGATGATGGTGATGATGATGATGATGATGATGATGATGATGATGATGGTGATGATGATGATGAAGATAATGATGATGATGATGATGATGATGATGATGATGGCGAGGATGATGATGATGAAGATAATGATGATGATGATGATGATGATGATGGCGAGGATGATGATGATGAAGATAATGATGATGATGATGATGATGATGAAGATAATGATGATGATGATGATGATGATGATGGCGAGGATGATGATAATGATAATGATGACGATAATGGGCATAATGATGTTGAAAACGATGGCGACGATGATGATTGTAGTGGAAATGATGTCGATGACGATGATGACGATAATGACGATGATTTTAACGTCCATGACGACGACGACTACGACGATGATGACGATAATGATAATGATGGCGACAACGGCGATAAGGAAGGATAACGTGGATGTTGACGACAATAAAGATGCTGGTGATGATGACGATGATGATGATGATGATGATAAGGATGATGAGGTTGATGATGATGATGATGGTGATGATGATGATGATGATGATGATGATGATGATGATGACGAAGATGATGACAATGATGATTGTGGTGATGATAATGATGACGATGTGATTGTGGTGGTGCTGTTGATGACGGTGATGATCATGATAATGATAATGATGATGACGACGATGGTGATGATGATGCTGTTGATGTTGACATTGCTTGTGTTTATTGCTTTTGACATAACAGTTCTTTCCAAGATGCCTTAAGAGTAATTAAAGTAGAAACGTGTGTAAGTTAAAGCAATAAAATGGAGGGAAAAAAGCACACACAACACACGCGCAAAGCAACAACAACAACAAGAAGCAAGAAACCAGCCAGCCGACCGTTCGACCGACCAACCAGCCAACCACCGAGTCAGCCAAAGAAACAAACAAAAAAAACAAAGTCGTATCTTCACAAAACCAAGCAATCTATAAAGTAGAAAACATATTTACGACGAATGTATCAATTTACAGATAAATTAGACAAGAAATATTATATAAAATTATAAACGAGGCGTATTCTTCTGCTAATTAAATAATTGTTTCTTATCTAAGCTATAAAACCTAGGGTGTTTTTAACGGAGTATGCATGTACGTTTTATTATAATGATTGGTGCCGTGGCAACGCGCTTTTCGCATTACGTGCTCTCTTCTTCAAGTAATTTCAGTGGGTTCGAGAAACAGTTTATGGATGTCTCTCTTTTTTTTTTGTTTTAACACTGAGTAATATAATTCAAAGTATAAGCTTATAAATTCCAGCTGAAAAGGGAAAATTGTTTTAGGTGCGCGACCTGTGTTACGTAGAAGCTAGATGTCCCTTAAATTACATATTAGGATCCTATGCTGTCGCTTTCAAACACGCCAGTATCTTAAGGAATGGAGGGGCGCAGCAGGTGCAATATTAATAATAATAATAATAATAATAATAATAATAATAATAATAATGATAATATGTATATATACATACACACACACACACACACCACACACATATATATATATATATATATATATATATATACACATTATATAAATTAAAAGAAAGGATACACACATCTCATTTCTGATCACAGACATTTTCGATCGAAATTCTACTACTACTACTATTACTTCTACAACTACTACTACTACTACTACTACTACTACTACTACTACTACTACTACTACTACTACTACTACTACTACTACTACTACCACCACCACCAGTATAACCAGTATTACTTGCGTGACAAGACGATACTTTAGTTCTATATTTAAGAGATGAGGAATTATGTACATTATTTACATTCGACAGCTGTAGTGGTTAAGAGCGCGGGCTACTAACCCCAAGATTCCAAGTTCGATACAAAGCCGTGACCTGAACAACAACACCAACAATACTACTACTACTACTACTACTACTACTACTACTATACTACTACTACTACTACTACTACTACTGCTGCTGCTGCTGCTGCTGCTACTGCTACTACTACTACTACTACTATACTACTACTACTACTACTACTACTACTAATAATAATAATAAAAATGATGATGAAAACATCGAAAAATGCCTTAGGAGTGAGAACCCAAGTTCGAAATTTCCCCAAGACACCTGATGAAGGCTGGAGGGTATATCAGCCGAAACCTTGTGTTAACAACAAACAAGATGGGGAGAAATATCCGTCGAATGTAAATAATGTAAATAATGTAGTCGATACTTGTTTGGTTGTCTTTTACTTGTTTCGGTCATAGGACTGCGGCCATACTGGAGCACAACCTCGAAGAGTTTTCGTCGAGAAAAACCGACTCCAGTACATTAGTTTCCATTTGAATTTGGTACTTTATCCTATTGGTCTCTTTTGTGTAACTGCTAAGCAATGGCGACGTAAACAAACCTGCCCCAGTTTTCAAACACAGACACAAAGCTCACAGTTGCAGTCACACACCAGGGGCGCGCGCAGAGACAGACAGACACACACACATACATATACACACGCACACACACACCCAACAGACTTCCACGCAGTTTCTGTGTACCAAATTCATTGATAAGACATTTATTAGCCCGGGGCTACCGTAGAGGACACTTGCTGAAGGCGCCGCTCAGTGGGACGAAACCCAAATCCACATGGTTAGAAAGCGAGTTTGTTAACCACTAGCACTGCTTTCCTTTCCTTAGCTGTTCTTGTGTATTTATCAGAGTTTGTGTGTCGAGGACAACACGTGCAGTTAAGCACTGTTTGTGTTTCTAGCATTTTGAATGTCTCATCTGGTTTGCATGCTTGTATTCTATGCTTTTGTTACAAAATAATTATTTTCTTTTACAACAGTAGAATTGTAAATTCAACGTTGACGATGATGATGATGGCGATGATGAATACAGCGTTAATGTTGGATGCGTTCCTCTATGCTAATTTTAAAGTATTGGTGAAATATTTCCTAAAAATTCTAAGACGTGTCTGGTTTTTCATGTTGGTCAAAGAATAAATTTTCAGCTTCCATTGCATCGGCAGAAAGCAAGAGCTATGACTGTCGAGTCTGTCGTGTGAATAACTGAATGGCAGAAACGATATATAAAGAAAAAAAAAAGGCTTAGTAGATTGCTTCATTCTTTATTCATGATATTTTTTTACCGTTTTAACGGATTACAAAATTAGTTCTTGCTTCTAAGAACAGAAGAAAGAACGTTCCTAATTTAGTATTTAATTCCTGTAAAATTCTGGAAGAAAATAAAAGAACTAAATGCAGTGTTCACTGGATATTAGGTATTGCCAAAAAAAAAAGTGAAGGCGGCGCAAAGAACGACATGAAGAATTCTATAAAATTTTTTAAAAATTATTTTTTTTATCATATTGCGCTTTACGTCGTAAATCGATACTAAATGCAACAGAGATGAGGCGGGGACAGAACCACTCGGGGGTATTTTAACTAGTTCAATGCATTCTTGTTCTGGATTCAAGAGAGGTCATTGCCGATCAACCCAAATGCGGATCGATCCAGTTAATTCTTCCTTTCTATTCTAGGCACAAGGGCCAAAATTTTGGGGGAGAGGGTTAGTCGATTAGATCGAAAACATTACGCAACTGCTACTTAATTTATCGATCCCGTAAGGATGAAAGGCAAAGTCGACCTCGGCGGAATTTCAACTCAGAACGTAGCGGCAGACGAAATATCTATTTCTTTACTACCCACAAGGGGCTAAACACAGAGAGGACAAACAAGGACAGACAAATGGATTAAGTCGATTATATCGACCCCAGTGCGTAACTGGTACTTATTTAATTGACCCCGAAAGGATAAAAGGCAAAGTCGACCTCGGCGGAATTTGAACTCAGAACGTAGCGGCAGACGAAATACCGCAAAGCATCTCTCCCGCGTGCTAACGTTTCTGCCAGCTCGCCGCCTTGATCCAGTTAATTATTACTATTAAACTGAATCAAGGGTTGTATCTCCATGCCTTTGTCAATCAGAATTAATCACGACAGTAATGACTATTTCTTCTTGTTAAAGATAAGAATTTTAATTAATTGAAAACATTCTTGACAAAGAAACCGTACCAGCTTCCTGCTGTCTTCTGCCGCTTTATTTTATTGTTCATTTTACTAGTCCCCTGCTCTCCCAGCTTACTCTTGGAACACAAGGGTTTTCTAAACTCTAGGCAACTGTGGGGCTTCTACCACACCGAGTTAGAGCAAACTTAGAAATAGAGATGACCAAGAATTAACCCAGTACTCCTCAGAAAACTGGAACTCCTCACCTAGAGTCTCACAATCGAATGCATTATAATGTATTGGTTAGGATAAAAGTGATATATATGTAATCATAAAAACGTAAATCGGTACTGGAAGAATTCGAACCCAGAACCAAGAAATGCAATATTATCCTTTCTAATATAGGTTCAAGGCCTGAATGTTTAGGGAAAGGGGCTAGCCGATTGCATCACCCTCAGTAGTCAACTGGTACTTATTTCATCGATTATGAAAGGGTAAGTCGACCTTAGCGGAATTTGAACTCAGAACGTAAATACTAACGCACTACTGCCAAGCATTTAGTCCAGTGTGTTAACGATTCTGCCAGCTCGCTGCCATAAGAAATACCATATTCTTTTCTATTCTAGGCACAAGGCCCGAAATTTTTGGAAAAGGGGCCAGTCGAGTAGATCGACCCCAGTACGCAACTGGTACTTAATTTATCGATCCCCCGAAATGATGAAAGGCAAAGTCGCCCTCGGCAGAATCTGAACTCAGACATAAGAAATACGATATTAGAGAGGGTGTTGGCCGAAATTTGACAGTTTGCATGAAAGGAAAAGAAAACACTTTCTCATTCAAATATAAAATTATTTTTTAACAAGATTATTGCTGGGAATAGCAGATTACTCAGTGTAGTTGCTTTCAGTTTCTCCTATGAGCTGAAGACTGCTCCAGAACATGTCGCATGCGTTTCTAACTGTGGCCTGGGTGGATGTCCGAACGCATCCTTGATCTTGGCCACTAGCACGGCCATGGTGTTGCAAGCAGAGCGGTTGGTGTCTTTGTTCAACCCCCACCTGTAATCCATGGGATTAAAGTCGGGGGTATTAAGAGGTCGGAAATTGGGGTTGGCGAGGTCGTAGAACATTTCCGACAACCGCTTCTGACTCTTTTAGGTGGCATGACAAGGACCCGAAACCTGCTGCCACAAATAAGGCCCTCCATTAGCGACCCTCTTCAGTCAGGTTTTGACTACAGACTCCAGCAACTTCACAAAGACATCTGAATTGAGCCTAGGGCCCTGTTCAATGATATGCGGCAGTATGACGTCAACCCACACTCAAAGACCATCATAGTTTGGAAGAACCTGGTTTTCGTGATGTTCATGTTACAGCTTTTACAGCGTTTACAGAGCACTGAGAAGAGTGTTCACAGATCATGACGTCTGTTCACAGAGCACTGAACGGCAGTTACGATGTCGGCATTTTGACACTCGGCGTGAATCATCGTGATACGGCAAACAGTTTCCTAATGCTTATACGGCTTTCAATCATCCAGGTCAACTAACTTTTTCTCTTTATACTCTCCAGTGCTGTTGAGAGTTCACCAATAAAAAAAACATATAAAATATCTTCAAATTTTTGCCGAACACTCATTACAAGGTATTAAAATTATTCAGTCATATGTTTAAAATAATCTCTGCTCTCTTGGGAATTATTTCATAGTTAAAAACATTTAATATTTTTAGGGAAGATAGAAGATGTGGCATCCATGAGTATTAAGAGAGCAATTGTACAGTAATGGATTCACTTGGGAAGAAAATCCATCTGTAGACCCGGTTTATTTGTTCGTTAAAACTTTCATTTAATGAAATTTTCACTTGATCTGGTTTTAAAACCCAAGCCAATATAACGGGAAATAATTGAACGAAAATTTATGTTCATACATTAACATAATTTATGTAGGAAATCCACATTTTGAGAAATCTAGTGCAGTTATGTGCTTGTAAATAGGATTATAGAAGCTCTATGACACATAACACGGACTCCTAAATTTATAATCGACTCGCAAGCTGTTCAAAAAGAGCATTTATCGCGCCCACTTCGGTGGTCTTCATGATCTGTGAAATCCATGGACTCGTGCTCGTCTTCCGGATAATCCAAGAGCTGTTGATAACTAAGCAAAATAAATCGGCGCAGGCATGATTGTATGGTTAAGGAGGTAGGTTTGCGACCACATGGCTTTGGGTTCAGGCCCAACTGCGTGGGGCCTTGGGCAAGTGTTTTCTACTATAGCCTCGTACCGAGCAATGCATTGGTTGACGGAAACTGTATAGAAGCCCGTCGTATATATATTTATATCTGGGTATCTTTATGTTTAAATATATCTTCCCATCAACCACTTGACATCCAAAGTTCGTTTCTTTACGTCTCGGTAACTTATCAATTCGGCAAAAGCGATCGATAGAATAAGTACCAGAATTAATAAAATAAGTACCAAGGTCAATTTGTTCGCTTAAAACCTCTTCCAGATGGTGCTCCAGCACGGCTGCAATCCAATGAATGAAACAAGTAAAAAATACAAAATAAAACATACATAAAAACTGAATAAAAATTCCACGACTGTGACACGACAAAGAATTGAAACCGTGACGTGAAGACAAGGTGTGCATTTATTTGCACAAACGATTACCAGATTACTAGTAACTTCCTCGCCCATCACCTGTTATTTCGCTGCTGCTGCTGTCTTTGGTCTCTCTTTCCTATTCTCCATCCTTACTAATAAACTAATCATTGTAAAGCGAGTTGATTGCTTGTCAGTCTAGCGCTTGCTTAACAGAGATTTATTTAGAACAAGTAGTAAATGTTGTTTTATGAATACTTCGCTGTTGCTCGGATACAATAGTTTTCTTACAGATCTATTGAAAACCTTACGTGTTCGCATATGCATACATACATACATACATACATACATACATACATACATACGTACATGCATACATACGCAAGTACGTACATACATGTATACATGCAAACGTATATATATATATATTTATATATATATATATATGTGTGTGTGTATGTATGTATGTGTATGTATATATATATATTTATATATATGTGTGTATGTATGTATGTGTCTGTACACAGACACACAAACACGCACGGATGTGCGTATACATTCACTCATTAATACATACACACGCACACATACACATACATATATATATACACATATATATATACCACAACTATATATATATATATATATATAAATATGTACATACACACACGCATGCACACATGCACGCACACACACACATAGATATACACACAATACCCAACGACTGGAATAAAAAGCAAACCATATGTTGATTACGACAACAACAACAACGAAACTTACACAAGGAAAAAATCGTAACAAAATCAAACCAAATATAAAAAACAAAAAAACAACAGGTTTTCAAAACTCCCCATCCCCCGCCCCGTCTCACAAACATGTGCTTTAGTTTAGCCCCTTAGCGAAAATGTTTATAGTCATTCATAATATCTCATTCTCAATTACACGACAAAACGTCTGTTGTAAGTCTTGTTCTTAGATACATTTTGTTTCTATCAACAAAAGACTAAAATATTCTGGTGCTGGCGATGGTATCGGCGGCTCCGGTGACGATGATGACGTTGCCGATGAAACGTACGTACATACATACACATACGCATGCATGCCTACATATATACATGCATACATATGTATGGATAGAAAGACACTGCAATACACAGTTACGCACGTCTACGCGTTTGTGCTGGATAGACACACGTGCCGGGATTGCTTTGTAGTCGTTGATGTGCGCGATAGTCCTGCTCGTGACATGGGCATACACACATACGTACATACATACATACATATATATATATATATATTATATATATATTATATATATATATATATATATATACGTATTCATACATACATACAGGCATACATATATATACGTACACACATGTATATATACATACACACATATATATATTATATATATATATATATCATATATATATATACATACATATATAATATATATATATATTCTATAGACACATACACACTCATATATTTACGTATATACTTATGTGTGGGTGTATACATACATACATATACATATATATATATATACACATATATACATATATACATACATACATATATATATACATATATAGACACGCATATATATATGCATACATATATATAAGTACACACATGTATATATATACATATACATACATACACACATATATATATCATATAAATACATACACACATATATTTACGTATATACTTATATGTGTGAGTGTATGTATACATACATACATAATACACACACACACACACACACACATATATATATATACTCACTTATACACATACATATAAAAGCACAAGCAAACATGTAAAGAGGCACGCCAAAAAAAAAACAAAAGAAACTATGCAGAGGCAAAGAGGCATGCGCACAAGTGTAGGGTACACATGAAATTAATACATCGGTCAACAAACGCATGTCTCTGCGTTGGCTACTGGTGTTGTTGAAACAGTTTGAATGGTGCATAAAATAAGGAGAGACAGTTTAAGAGACAATTATATTTAAATATTTACTGAAATTTTAAAGTGGCAATCACATTTGGATAGGCGCGGGCGAAAGAGACAGGCGAATGGGTGGTGTTTAGAACGGTATTTCCTATGGCTCTCTGCGATATGATTTTAAATCTTGCAGACATTAAAATTTATTTTCAATCTTCTAGGATCGATCAATAAAGTAACAATCAAGATTGTAAATTAAAAAGCATCGCTAGAATTTGGGATGAATTGCCTTGCGATAGTTGTTTTTGGTCTTTTGTGTCCTAAGATCTTGGCTAGTAGACTAAATTCACGTCCTGATTTAACCCCCTCCCGTTTGGTCCTTGTAAACATCCGACCCCCGTCTCCGTTAGATTAGACGATTTTGGAATGAGACAACCCTTATCCCATCAGCTTTAAATGTTTATTGGATTACCGTATAAGGTGCACTTATCTTTTCAAAATAATGTTTAAAAAAAGAGAATAGATTATCACTGATCCCAAATTCAAAATTGGGCCTTGGGCCTCCTATAAATTTTAATACCCTTAGAATTTTTTTTCTTTTGTCAATAGTCGTAGGAGTGGCTGTGTGGTAAGTGGCTTGCTTACGAAGCACATCGTTCCGGGTTCAATCCCATTGCGTGGTTCCTTGGGCAAGTGTCTTCTACTATAGCCTCGGGCCAACCAAAGACTTGTGAGTAGACGGAAACTGAAAGAAGCCCGTCGTATATATGCATATATATGTGCATGTGTGTGTATATGTTTGTTCCCCCAACATTGCTTGACAACCGATGCTGGTGTGTTTGCATCCCCGTAACCTAGCGGTTCGGCAAAGGAGACCGATAGAATAAATAGTAAGCTTACAAAGAATAAGTAGTTAGCTTACAAAGAATAAGTCCTGGGGTCGATTTGCTCGACTAAAGGCGGTGCTCCAGCATGGCCACAGTCAAATGGCTGAAAGAAGTAAAAGAATAAAGAAAGTGCTGGTGAAATGGGGGTGCGACTAATCTGGCCGTGAGACTTTTATGTAAAAAACGGTAATTGCCGACTGATACTGCAGTATTTAAAATGTTTCCTTTATTTGAAAAGTTCACTTCTGTTTGATGGTCTCTTGCGTGAAACTTGGAGCAACCGTTTGTGAAGCTTTTCAGTTGTAATAAATCTATATATAAGTAAAATCTAAAAACTTTTAAGTCCGTAGTTTAATGGAAGTAGAATAACCTTTCGGAATTGTATATTTCGTCGAGGAAGAGAGGGAGAGAGAAAGAGAGTGTGAGAGAGAGAGAGAGAGAGAAATACTTGTTCATTCGTCCATTGAAATGTTGTTAAATATGTTTTCTTTAATCTGTTATTTATTGTAGTCATTGGATTGTGACCATACTGGAGCACCGCCATGAAGGGTTTAGTAAAAAAGTAACGACCACAATGTGTATATTCAAGCCTGGCGCTTATTCTATCAGTGTCATTTGCCGAACCGTTAACTTAGGGGGACGTCAAGAAGCCAACTCCAGCTATCAAACGGCTAAGAGACAAACACATACAAACACATACGTGTATCTGAAGGCTTCTATGCAGTTTCCGTCAACCAAATTCACTCAGAAGACATTGGTTGGTCCGAGGTTATATCAAAAGACGTTTGCCCGAGGTGCTGTACTATGAAAATAAACACGAAACCACGTGGTAACAAAGCGAAATTCTTAAAAACATGGCGAGAAGTTTCTACGAATGGACATATACGAGAGACAAAAAAAAATACGCTAACACAGTCCTAGGATCTTTTCGGTTTGAACGGCAGTTTTTTTCTAGCGGTGTCATATGAAATTGTCACCCATAATTATGAAACTAGTATCGATCTATTGCATTTCAATCTATTTTAGGGTTAGGGTTAGGGGTTGGGGAAGGGTATCTTTTTTTCTTTACAAATGTAAATAAACCCAATCTGTTTCTTAAACGAGGGACAGGATGCTTTTTACTCAATAGACGCAGGTGATTGGTTGAAATTGCAGAAATTGAAGAAAGAAACAACAAATATCTTACAAACTATAAAATTTTCTCAATAAAGCCAAGAGAAAAAGATTTTTTGTAAACACATTATACCAGTATACGAAGTTTAAAATTTTTTAGTTACCTAGAAATTATGTTAAAAACTGCCGTTCAGACCGAAAAGATCCCAGTCCTATTCCTAAGAAGCAAAAGACAAAGATAAGATGGTCTTCTTTTAAACGCCTTTGTTTACAACTCTCCTCAGACAGGGCTGACACTTGCCAAACGCCAACTGCATAAGAGAAATCGATAGCAAATTTGCATTTATTCTCACACCTAATGACATTTATATTTGTTTATACTTTTAAAAAAGAAGCAAGCAAACCCTTATTTACTCATATACAAAAATTGGTAAATAAAAATCGCTTTATGCGGTGGAATAGCGTCGGATAAAACATGCTACGGTATTTAGTGTCCTAAAAATAGACCTAAAAATAGATACGGAAATATAATCGTTAAAGGAAAGAAATTCTGTCTTATATCACAGAATAGATGTGTGTTTAGAAACAAAGAATGAAAAGCTTTAAAAATACCCTGAGTTGAACCCCCAAATTTATTGCTCGTTAGACAATAGCAGTCTAGAAATAGTTTAGCACAAAGGTAAGAACGAAAAAATAAAATGAAAGTGTAAATATTTGGGAACGCCATTTTTGTAAAAAGAAAATCCTGATCGAAATGAATCAAGCAATGTTAGCGCACGAGTAGTAAGGAGTTATCTTTTATGAGTTATCTTTTATCTTGTACTTGTTTCAGTCTTTAGACTGCGGCCATACTGGGGCTCAGTGCAAATTTAATTTAGGAGTCATTAAAAGAAACGACGAAATGTCTTGCAGCTTTCATTCTGGTTCTGTGCGCTTTGAGTTCATATTACGCCGAGGGCAGCTGTTGTATTTGATCTTTTGGGGTCGATGATATAAACTGCCAATCGAAGCTGCAGATTGGCCGAATCCCCAAAGTGTTAGACAAGATAACTTGAGGTATTCGCTGTAGCTTTTTGTTTTTGCATTCAGTTTTCTATGGAAGAACATCTAAAGTTGTAGTCCGGTTCAGTACTTGAGTGCAGTTTTTAGCGGAGCTTACGCTGATACAAGCGTTCCGTTCTGGTTTCCGATTTGAGAATAACTTTCTCCGGTTCATCCACTCGGATACACTGAAAAAAAAAAGATGAAATAAAAATGCTTGACTAAAGTGATCAACTGTGTAGGCGCAATGGCCCAGTGGTTAGGGCAGCGGACTCGCGGTCGAGGGATCGCGGTTTCGATTTCCAGACCGGGCGTTGTGCGTGTTTATTGAGCGAAAATACCTAAAGCTCCACGAGGCTCCGGTAGGGGGTGGTGGCGACCCTTGTTGTACTCTTTCCTCCCAACTTTCTCTCACTCTTTCTTCCTGTTTCTTGAGTAACGCTGCGATGGACTGGTGCCCCGTCCAGCTGGGGGGAACACATATGCCACAGAAACCGGGAAACCGGGCCCATGAGCCTAAAAATGATCAACTAAATGAGGGTGATAATTAATACACAACAATGGAAAGGAAGCAACATGAAAGACTGCAAAGTCAGGCCGACAGGTTATATAGACCAAGACACACGACAAAGTTATATATTTTTATAAACGTTAGCTTAAGATAATTTGCTTTAGAATTAGCTAAATTCTAGGATATTCTGACATCGTCAAAATCACAATATAACTCGATATGTGATACTGTATGTGACTATGTTTTCTGACGTCACTGTATTAAATACATCACGGTAGATTACCGACAAACCATAAAAACGACACAATTTATACAGCAAAATAGAACTGCCGTGACAGATTAACGATAAATGAGTGCTACATGGATGGTAATCGGCTTGGGAAAGAATCGTTATAAAAGTGTTGCCGTATAGCATAAAATAAAACATATAATGATAAAGTATTTATTATGAGGCTGTTATTGTAAATGGTACTTTTATATTAAAAATGTACTTTTAGTAAAAGCAAAGTCACGTTATTTCAAAACAGTACAATGTCAACATTTGAAAAAGAGAGATTGTATCGTTAGACATTAGATCACAGAATAAGGCAGGGAGCTGGCACGCCGGACAAAATACTTAACGTTATTTCGTCCGTGATTACGTTCTTAGTTCCAATTCCGTCGAAGTTGACTTTGCCTTTCATCCTTTCAGGGTCGATAAATTAAGTAATGGTCGAGTACTGGGGTTGATGTGATCGATAGGCCCCTCCCCACAAAAATATATGCCTTGTGCCTATAGTAGAAATGATTTTTATTATTATTATTATTATCATTATTATTATTATTATTATTATTATTATTATTATTATTATTATTATTATTATTATTATTATTATTATTATTATTATTAACAATAATAATAATAATAATAATAATCTTTTCTACGGTAGGCACAAGGCCCGAAATTTTTGGGGATGGGGCCAGTCGCTTAGATCGACCAGTACGCAACTGGTACTGAATTTATCGACCCCGAAAGGATAAAAGGCAAAATCAACCTTGGTGGAATTTGAACTCAGAACGTAAAGACAGACGAAGACAGTTGCACCATCCCAAAATTTCGGACCTTGAGCCTACATGAGAAAGAATTAGATCCTAAAATATTACGAGTCATAATTTTACTAATCACAGGAGAAAAGTCGTGATTTTCAGTGTAGCTATCAGCACAGAAGAGACTCAATGATATGTCTGCTTTCATAAACATCAGTATAGTTTACAAAGAGATTAGGATGTAACTGAAATTACAATAAGACCTGAAAAAGGCAGAGTGGCTCTTTTAATCCTCTGTCGCGCTGTTTATGTACATCTGACTAAATTAAGAAAGAAATTTAAATGCCTATTTAACGATCAATCCTGGTTTATCCACCACAAAGAAGAAAATGAGACTTCAATTTGTATTGTAGAAAGTACAGATACGAAGGATGTTAGATTAGAAACTGGTATTCGGTATTCCTTGAAAATAGTCTGGAATAATTGGTGAAACTTTCTCTGTTCAGGTGAAAAGTTCACGGGATAAGCTTTCCTTATTGAAGCTGAGCGCAACAATCTAGGTAAATATAGAATCAAACGAAAGGTATGCAAATTATTTAAGCGAAGAATTAGAAATAAATTTATACGATTAGTGTGTCTACATACATACAGTCATACATACATACATACATACATACATACATACATACATACATATATACACACACATACATACATACATGCATACATACATACATACATACATACATACATACATACATACATACATACATACATACATACATACATTCGTATATATATGTACGTAAATACATACACATATTTGAAAACAAATCTATCTATTTATCTATCTTTCTATCTATATTCTTTTATTCTTTTACTTGCTTCAGTCATTTGGCTGCGGCCACACTGGAGCACCACCTTTAGTCAAAGTTATCGACACTAGGACTTATTCTTCGTAAGCCTAGGACTTACTCTAACAGTCTCTTTTACCGAACCACTAAGTTACGGGGACGTAAATACACCAACATCGGTTGTCATGAAATGGTGGGGGGGAGAAAAGAAGACATATACATACAAATATATACATACATACATATATATATATATACAACAACTTCTTTCAGTTTCTGTCTACCAAATCCACTCACAAGGCTTTGGTCGGCGCGAGGCTTTAGTAGAAGACACTTACCCAAGGTGCCACGAAGTGGGACTGAACCCGGAACCATATGCTTGGGAAGCAAGCTTCTTATCACACAGCTACTCCTGCGCCTATATATATATGTTTATACATATACATACATACATACATACATACATACATACATACATACATACATACATACATACAACATACATACATATATATATATATATTTATATATATATATATATATATATATATATATATATATATACATATATATATATATATATATATATATATTCATACATATACATATACATACATGTATATATAAGAGACCAATAGAATAAGTACTAGGCTTACAAAGAATA
>NC_043009.1:1950228-1952728 GCF_006345805.1 Octopus sinensis
CATTTGCCATTCTAAAACAATCAACGACTCTTACACGTTTCCACACCCCTTCTCTCTCTCTCTCTCTCTCTCTCTCTCTCTCTCTCTCTCTCTCTCTCTCTCCCTCTCTATCTTCTGCTTTCCAATCGCTTCTAACTTCTCCGTGTCTTATTTTTATTTCACCAACTCACCCCACTCCTCCTCATTGCAATCTTCACTGATTCTCCAAGTGGTCTCATCTCTTGCCAATTGTATCCTTCATTGTTCTGCGATTATTCTAAAAATTCCGACAACTCTTACTGCTCCTCTCTCTTATAAGATTGACACCTCTTTTCTCCATCCAATTCCTTCTCTAGCTCTCTTCTATTCTTCATATTCTTCATCTTTCTTTTATCTCTTTAGCACCCATCCTTTTGCTTTCCTTTATCTTTTCCTCTCTTCTCTTTGTTTACGTTTCTATAACAACGGTATTCCATATTAAACATCCAGTGTCCACATTTGCCTGTTATTTACATTTTCCATTTTTCTTACAATTTAACATTTGTTTTAAGTCATATTCAATTTTTCTTCAAATTATAGTTGTTTTTATATGAATGGCATTTCTAACAATCTTTTATTTATAACTGCTTTTATATGAGTCATTTCTCCACCAACAAAACCACAGCAAAGATGCTACACACCTACAAGGTTCTCTCGTGGCAAACACAGGAGCAGTCTGAGGTTAGCAGAACCCCCCCCCCCCAGATTAGCAACGACAACAGAGAATGAAAGCTAGTGATGAGAGGGATGCACTCCTTGAAGATTTGAGACTAGCAGTGAATGACAGGCGTGTATTGGACAAACAGATGGTAAACAAGGTTCATATAAGATAAGCAGATGTTAATATTTGGCGACAAAAACATTACTCTTACTCTTTTTTACTCTTTTACTTGTTTTAGTCATTTGACTGTTGCCATGCTGGAGCACCGCCTTCAGTCGAACAAATCGACCCGGGACTTATTCTTTGTAAGCCCAGTACTTATTCTATCGGTCTCTTTTGCCGAACCGCTAAGTGACGGGGACACAAACACACCAGCATCGGTTGTCAAGCAATGCTAGGGGACTAACACAGTCCCACAAACACACACACATACATATATATACATAAATACCACAGGCTTCTTTCAGTTTCCGTCTACCAAATCCACCCACAAGGCATTGGTCGGCCCGGGGCTATAGTGGAAGACACTTGCCCAAGGTGCCACGCAGTGTGACTGAACCTGGAACCATGTGGTTGGTTAGCAAGCTACTTACCACACAGCCACTCCTGCACCTTAGTTGGAAAATAAGAGTGAAAAGAGTGTTGTACGAAGAAATGGAAACAAAAGATAGTTGCAACATGGTGTCCCAAATAACCTATCCGTACTTACTGAAAAGACGAGACAACTTTTGCAAAATATCAGGAAATACATCTCTACTTCTTAAATAACTTTATTTGAACCTAGCACCATTAAAGAAGGTTGTCTCATGCCAGCTTTTAAAGTACAGTGCCACACTTGAATTTAACTCGTTCGTGTGCACTGAAAAGTGGGAAAAACCTCTGCTGCGAAAACTGTCTTAGAATGGAACTTCGCCTTAAACATTTCACTGGACCGTGAATAACGTGATCAGATTGTTGGACCCGTATTTCTGCGACGTTACGCTTTATCAGCTAGAAACTCCGAATCGTCTGTTCACAGTTCATTAAAAGCCGTTCTAATACGTAAACACTATCAACAGGGTGACTAATTGACCACGACTGGAGAGTCATTATTTAATCACATCAAAGCCAAGCTGAAGATTAACAAGAACAAGAGCAACGATAAAGTTTTAGGAGCTTCAACGTTGTTGTTTGACCCAAAAGACAAAGTAGTCGACTCAGGGTGAAATAAGTGCCGGTTTAAATCTTAAATGTATTTGTCACGTGGTATGCCATAGGAACGGCAATCTGACAGAACAGCATTTCGTTCGGCCTTAAGTACTGAGTTCAAATTACACCGAAGGCAACTTTCCCCATTTATCCTTTCGGGGTCGATAAAATAAGTGCTAGTTGAGTACTGGCGTCGATGTAATCGATTTACCACTCTCGCCAAAGTGCTGACCTTGGGTCAACAATTGAAATCATTTTGTAGTATAACATAGCATCAAAAAGAAATAGTGTTTAGAAAGAAGGGAGACACCAGTTGTATACGTATACACACATATATATTAAGTAATCCTTTCTACGAAAGGCACGAGACCTGAATTTGTTGGGTGGGGTGGGGTGGGGCTAGCCAGTCATATCGACCCAAGTGCGTAACTGGTACTTACTTCATTAAACCTGAAAGGTTGAAAGGCAAAGCGACCTCGGTGGAATTTGAACTCAGATCGTAAAGGACGAAATACCGCTGTGCTAACAATTCTGTCAGCTCGCTGCCTTCATTATATATATTAAAATTAAATAACCTTTTCTGCTAAAGGGACAATGCCTGAAATTTGGTGGGGGAGGTGATTGGTCAATTTC
>NC_043009.1:1957728-2005228 GCF_006345805.1 Octopus sinensis
ACTACATATATCACATGTCATTGCTTTGCTTCCATTTATTTCATTCAACTTTACAGGAATAATAATAATAATAATAATCATAATAATAATAAAAGAAGTAACAAGAGCAAAAACAACAAGAACAGCAACAACAATAACAATAATAATAATTTGTTTTATTCTAATGGTTTCTTCATATGCCATGGAGCAAGAAGGAAATGACATTAATATACAATGGAATATCATTGTTGATTTTCTTTTGACTTACATTCATGTCAAATCATTACAATACATTACAGATAAACAAACAGAACTGAAACGAACATGACGTTCTGTGTGTACTCACCTCTCTCTCTCTCTCTCTCTCTCTCCATATATATATATATATATTATATATATATATGTACATACACACACACACACACACACACACACACACACATATATATATATATATATATATATATATATATATATAAGTATATATATTTTTTTATTTATATATGTCTGTGTATGTACGTATGTGATGTAAGATATTTTGTTCACATAAGTAAAGGAAAAAGCGCTTAGAATATGGTGCAGAGTTTATATTTATGCCGAATCTGTTGAAGAGTTAACTCAGTTGCAGCTCAGAGTTTTGCTCCACGTGATATATCTATATATTTATACAACCATACACAGACACACACACACATTTGTATATTTGTATGTATATATATATATATATATATATGTATATATTCACACTCGCATATATACATATATAATACACGCATATATTATATATACATATATATATATGAATATGTATGTCCATATGTGCATATCTATCTAAGTATCTATCTACTTTTCTATCTATCTTTCTATATATATGTGTGTGTGTGTGTATATACTTGGAAACGGGTGCATGGCGTTCGATCACATAATAATATAAATAATATATAAATATATGCATATATACATACATATATATACATACCTAGATATATATGTATATATACATGCATATATGGGCACAGGGCATTAAAAAACGTGAACAAAATGACATACGAGAACATAAAATACTAAAACAGAAAACGAACTTTTTTTCGAACAACGAAAGGAACAAATAGAGAAACGAGAAAGGCAACATAAAGAACAATACCTTCATCAGTTGTTCCCTGTTTTATCTAATCCGCGTTCGGAAACTAGGGACAAGACGCGACTTCGTTAGAACAGTCCTTCCCGCAAAGCAAATTAAATAAAATTTGAGACTTTTTTGCGGAGGGTTAAAGTGGTAACAAAAGCAGGACAGTAAAAACAAAATAGTAAAAGCAAACGGTGAGGGCTGTTAAGCCAACACGATGTGAAGTGGTGAACGCTGGAAAACGAGCTTTGAGAAGAGACAGGTAAAAGCACGTCTTGTCTTTAGGAAGGAAGTGGAAGAAAGGAAGATAGATAGTCGTTGGTCACGTGTGAGCAACGAGTCAAGGAGGAAGAGTGAGAGGGAGAGAACGGTGAAGGGGAGAGGAGAAGACTAGGAAAAGTGGGAGAACGATATAGGAAGTGAAACAAAAATTAAAGCAGATTCAATTAGAGTCAGATAAAGGTGGAAAAATAATAAGTGAAATATTAGATCGGTAAATAAGGCCTGATCAACATAAAAGATTATGTAAAAAGCAGAGAGGATGAGAACAGAATGGTCAAAAACATATATGAAGCGCATAATTATTGAAAGAGGGGTATTGTAAAGGGGATATATTATCATCAAGAGGATATAGAAAAATTTGCGTGAAGAAATAAAGTATTTTAACAAAAATGTGGTACAGAGAAAAGATCTGTAGAGTCAATAAAATTGGATGGGAAGGATTATGTTGAAAGGCAGGGTGGATTGAGATAGACGGGTTTAAGAGCAATATTTATATAAACAACACGTGGAGTTAGCGGCAAGAAATTGTTAAAAGAAACAGAAGTTGTAAAATAGGATTGTAAAGAGGATATAAAAGAGAATATTAAAAATTGAGGTATACCTAAATATGGATTTACACAAGATGAAAGAATGACAAAAGAAGGGTTAAAATAATATATATGTAATACGTAGAAGAGATGTTTGGAAGGATAACAACAAAAGAGTAAAAAAAAGTATGCTATTTAAAAAGCATGTGTGAAAAATTTGTATAAATGTGTTGAGCGAAAATGTTGAATGAAATCCACTTGAGATGGTAAAGTTTCCAGCAAGTATAGGTAATCCGATGTTGCAACAGATACAGAAAGAGTTTAAAGCTGGGATTGAAGGAAACACATATGCTGAGTGATGGAATCTTGGTAGAGAAAGAAGAGAGAGAGAGAGAGAGGGGGGAGAGAAGGAGGGAGAGTGAGCAATGGAAGTGGTAAGAGGGCAAGGACCGAGGAGATAATAGACAGTGCATTGGTGTGTGCTTACATATCAGCAGTAGCGTGTGTGTGCCAGTGGGTGCATGTGTGGGGAAGGACGGCCTGTATGGAGTGGGTGGTGGAAAAGCGGTGTTTGTGATCCATCCTTTTATCTATCTAACGAGCTGCTTATCTGACTGCCTACCAAGTGCAGGTGTAAATGCAGTGTTAAAGAGTTCGCAACACAGCCACGTGGCTTCGCGCAAGTTATTTTTATAATGGCCCCTAAACGTATGTATGTATGTGTAATAATAATAATAATAATAATAATAATGATAATAATAATAATAATAATATTCATCCTTAAACAAACCTTATTCAGGGACCTTTTGTGCATGCTGGGTTACTCGACCAGAAGAATATTCTAACTGGGTCCCACCTGCAAGGTGTTAATCTTGATATGAGATCACCATGTCGCGCACATATGACTGTGATGCATGTGCCTGGTGTACCCTTATCAGACGGAGAGTCATGATGGGTATATTGGGCTTCGTATAACTGTACGTCAGTGTCACTTTGATGGCATGCACTGCTCCCTCACTCAATCATAATAATAATAATAATAATAATAATAATAATAATAATAATAATAATAATAATGATGATGATGATAATAATAATAATAATAATAACCTCCCAAGAATCAAAATAAACGAAATAACAACACCAATTATAAACAGCATAAACCTAGCCGTCACTGAACTGATAGCCACTGAAACAAAAAAAAGTGATATCACTGAGCTAAATGACTTAATATACGCAGCAGCCACTAAAGCCACAAAAGAAGCTGGATACTCACCCAAACCCGCCCAAACAGGAGTACCACCACCCAAACAAACCCTGTGGATAAATAACATCCAAAACAAAATAAAAATAATTAGAAAAGACCTGTCGATTCTTAATGAAATCAGCAAACAATCAACGCTACTGAGCAACAAAAAGAGAACAAAAATACTCCGCAATATACATCACAGAGAAAGATTTGCCTGAGATAAAAGAAAATCTGAAGCAAGATATCCTTGCCAAAGCACAAAGGATCCGCCGGTACGAGAAACGCCAACGCTTCTTTGAACAAAACAAAAAGTTCAACTCAACCCCAAAAGTTCTACCAAGAACTGGGCAAAAATAAAATAAATAGAAGTCACTGCAGCACCAACGGCAGAAGAATTGGAAGAATTCTGGAGAGAAATATGGTCGGCGAACGAAGAACCAAAAAAAAAGAAGTATCAAAATAATAAAACGGCATCTGAACAACTTTGGACCCCCATAACAACTGAAGAGGTCACCCAGGCACTGCAAAGACTAAGCAACTGGAAGGCACCTGGGCATGACAAGATCCCCAACTTCTGGTTGAAATATCTAACAGGAATGCACAAAAAGCTGGCTGAAAACTTTAACAACATACTAGCAGAGCAAGAGACAATGCCTGAATGGCTCACGAAGGGGAAAACCATCTTAATTCCCAAATCATGAACAGAAAGAAAAACCAGAAAACTACAGACCAAAACCTGCCTCCCTACTATGTTCAAGGCATTTACTGCAGTGATATCGCAAAGGTTGAACAAGCACCTGGACGAAAACAAACTGTTCCCAGAAGAGCAGAAAGGATGCCGTAAAGGCTCATATGGCTGTAAAGATCAACTAATGATTAATAAAGCCAAACTGAAGACAGCCACAGAAGAAGAAGGCCTCAGTATGGCCTGGATTGACTACAAAAAGGCGTTTGATAGTATCCTCCACACATGGATCCTCGAAACACTAGCCATTAACAAAGTAGCACCAACAATCATAAAATTCATAGAGCACTCTATGAATAAATGGCAAACAGTCCTACACCTCCAAAAAAAAAAAGGGACTCATGTAAACCAAAGACATCCCCATTAGAAGAGGAATATTCCAGGGAGACACGCTCTCTCCACTCCTTTTCTGCTTGGCACTGTCACCTCTATCTGATATACTAAATAGAACTGGATGCGGATATAAATGTTACGGCAAAACGATCAGCCACCTTTTATATATGGATGACCTAAAACTATACGCTGCAAATGACAAACAGCTGGAAACACTATTAAAGACAGTTCATGGATTTACCAAAGAAATAGATATGAAATTTGGATTAGAAAAATGCGCCAAGAACATGAAAAGAGGAAAACTAGTTAAGAGTAACAACATCACACTAGATAAAATCAATGAAATAAAAGAATTAGACCAAAGCCAAACTTACAAATACTTAGGAATCCATGAACTAGATAAGACACAACACACACAAATGAAAGAGAAAATAAAAAAAGAATATTATAGACGAGTTAGATCAATACTAAAAACAGAGCTCAATGCTAAAAACAAGATAATAGGTATCAACACTTTAGCTGTCCCAGTTATAAGTTACAGCTACAATATCCTTAACTGGACACGAAATGAACTGACCAAAATAGATAGGAAAACAAGAAAAATAATGACAGGATCTAGGATGCATCACCGAAAATCTGACATAGAAAGACTATATATACAACGTATAGAAGGTGGTAGAGGCCTTATACAGCTGGAAAACTACTATAAAATAACCACCATAGGACTGCAAGATATCTACTTCAGAAGGAAGGAAAACTGATCCAGATAGCGGCAAAACACGAGCAAAACAAAAACTGTTCTCAGTATTTAAGGAAGCTGACAAATACAAACAAGAAATCATACCACTTAATAAACATGAAGAAGAAGAAAGAAGAAGAAGAAGAAGATGAAGAAGAAACAACAAAAGCTATAAAACAAATGAAATCCAAACTAAAAATAGAACAGCAACGAACCATGATAAAACGATGGCAAGAAAAGCCCCTTCATGGTAAATACTGGACTAAACTAAACGCAAAAGAAATAGACAAAGAAAAAATCCCAGCAATGGTTGAGAAGCTCAGGACTCAAAGCAGAAACAGAGGGATTTTTAATTGCAGCACAAGACCAAAGCCTCCCCACCAGAAATTACCAAAAACATGTAATGAAAAGAAATATTACAAGTAACTGCAGAATATGTGGAGATGGACAAGAAACAATAAATCATATTTCTCTAGCTGCCCAGTCCTGGCTAAGAAGGAATATATTCACAGACATGACAGAGTTGGAACCTACATACATTGGAAGCTATGCCAACATTATGGAATAACACAGAAAAAAGATGGTATAGGCACACACCAGAAAAGGTCACAGAAAACGAGAAAGCAACCATACTCTGGGATATGCCAATACATACAGATAGAGAAATTAAGGCCAACAGACCAGATATAGTTGTCAGAGATCATGAAGAAAAATGCTTTCTAATTGATGTATCAATACCGGAGATGACAACGTGTCTCTAAAAGAAATGGAGAAACTCTCAAAATACAAAGACCTGGAAATAGAGGTAACTAGAATGTGGAATCTGAAAACAGAAACAATTCCTATCATAGTAGGTGCATTAGGCATGATAAAAAAATATTCAGACAAATACATAACAAAAACACCAGGACTTACAACACATATAACATACAGAAAATTGCACTACTAGGCACTGCACACATCCTACGCAGACACTTTCCATACAATAACCATCAGAGCATCACAACAAATCACAGCATATACCCAAGGCACACAGAGTGCGCTCGTAGTGAAGTGAAGTGAAAGCACGCTATAAAAAAAAACTACTGAATAATAATAATAATATAATAATGATAATGATAATGTAATGATAATAATAATAATAATAATAATAATGATAATAATAATAATAATAATAATAATGATAATGATAATGGTAATGATAACAATAATAATAATAATAATAATGATAATAATAATAATAATAATGATAATGATAATGATAATAATAATAATAATAATAATAATGATAATGATAATGATAATAATAATAATAATAATAATAATGATAATGATAATAATAATAATAATATAATAATGATAAACAAGCAGAGCCGTCCCATAATGTCAACGTACGAACTCGTCATGCGTTAATGGTAACAAAGCAAAATATAAACCGGATCGGCCATCACCCGAGTCAACAAGGGCCGCGCACCCAGGTGAGGAACTAGACTGGGTACGAAAAATTTGCTATTCGTTCAAATCTTATCGAAACGCATATATATATGTATTTATTAATCGGTGTGCATTCAAAGCAGTGATTAGTAAATTCACGAAACCGGTATGCTTTTGAATCTCTTTAACCATTCGCAATAAGGACTTTTATTATTTTTATTCCAATCTCAGTTCAAGTAATTGTATTTATCTATCGTTACTTTTCATAAGAAGCCTTTACCTTTTTTGATTTCCAATGTGTATTTTTCGCTTATTTTTCTTCATACTTTTCCCTTACATTTCCACGTGTAGTTTCTATTTTCTTTTTGTAACATATTTCTATTTCATATATATATATATATTATATATATATATATATATATATATTATATATATATATATATATGTGTGTGTGAGCGCGCGTATGTGTTTGAGCGTCTGTATACTCCTGCATACGTGTGATAAATATGCCTACATAGATTAAGAATTGCTTTTTAATTACCCACACTTCCAGCAATTTTGAAGGGAGGGGTTAATCGATTCCTCCGCATAAGTACTTCACTGACGCTTGTATAAAACCTGAATCGATGAAAGACTAAGTCGACTGCGGCGTTAATGACCTCTGTACTGCAACTATACAAATCACATGTTATTTGCCCGCCACCACCGTTCCATTGCGTCTCTCCTTAATGGTAATTAATGGAACACGTGCCTCGTAAACTTCTTAAAATTGTCCTCGTTTTCTATGTTAATGCTTGCATGTATACATCTTCGTAATTTATAAACTTTCATAATTCATACATCTTTATAAATTTATACATCTTCTATAATTTCAGGTTCTTCATGATTTATACATATTCAGTAATTAAGCATTTTTATATCTAACTAGCAGTATAGCCCGGCGTTGCTCGGGTTTGTTTCCCTAGTAGCGCTTAAAACGGCAGACTTTGATGTCGCTTTAACAAAGTTTTGACATAGTTTCAATCCTTTTTGAAAAGTAAAAATTTTGCATTATGTAGCTTTTTATTCTCTTTAAGTGAACATTTTTCTGGTTGAAATACACCGAAAAATGGCGACACAGCAGTAAAAAAATCGTAAAAATAGGGATTTTCATAGAAAAAAGCACCTTTTTGATGTAAATAATTTTTGGTGTTAACATGGTCCGATTTGAATATTTTCTTCTACGGAATGAAGAGCAAGCCTTTTGTCATACACTCAATTTTGGTCAACTTGCGCCGCAGGGTCTCGCAGGAGACAGTGTTAGTTGAAGGCTACTAAACCTGCTACACACAGACTCACACACACACAGACAACTTCAGCTTTATATGTATAGATTTTCATAAATTTCATAATTTCATAATTGATATCGTAAATTTCCTAATTAATATAATAAATTTCCTAAATTTCATAATTAAATATCATGGTTCATTATATTCTCGATATCATTTATGTCTTGACCAATTCCATTATTAAAGTAGTTTAAAGCATAAATTGTTTCGTTACATAACGGTTTCCATTTTTGTCATTGAGTGCTTTCGATAAATACAATTCTTTAAAGCGTAACACCGAAAGAAATATCTTTCATTTGTTCCATAGACAACATTGTTGATAGCCTAATTCTCGAACAATCAACGGCATTCATGAATCTGTGGAATTTCGGAATTGAAGAAAATATTTTTATTTCTATTTTGAGGCATTAATTTCTGGATTTTTCGTGCCATTGTTTATTGTATTGTTTAAAAAAATGTTTCTGTTATGTCTCTAGTCGTGTGCTCCATCTTATATAAAGCGGTTTAGAGAATAACACAGGGACACATAAACATCTTGTGAAGTGTAATAATGTTATAGAGAGATAGATTAATAGATAGATATATGCATACATATGTAAATGGACAAGCAGCTAGGTTAATGGATAGATAAACTGATAGATTGAAAGACACATTCATAAATGGACAGGCATGGATAAATAGACAGACAGTTAGGCAGATAGAGAAACAGGCAAATAGATAATCAGAATGATAGAAAAATCTACGGACACTTCAATAGAGGCAGATATATTAATAAACAGGCAGAGAGATAAACGGATTGAGGGTAAGACAGAGATATACAAACATAAAGGTAGACAGACAGATAGACTGATGGATTGATGGATAGTTAGATAGACAGATGACAAACTGACAGCTACAGAAATACAGAGATAGATAGACAGGCAGAGAGAAGGATAGATTGGCAGACAGACATACTGTTAGAAAGAAATATAGATCGATAAATAAGCAAGCAGTTAGATAGACAGAGAAACTGCAAGCTAGCTAGATAGGTGGATGGTTTCTAACATCGGCAACAGATCATAGCTTTTTGAGAAAAGAGTATAATCGAGCGAATTTGGGAGCAGAGCTTTAGTCGATTAAATCTAGCTCTTTGTCATCTCTGTTATACAACGCCATAACTATTAATAATAATGTAAACAGCAACAATATTTCTGCACTTGGAACCATAGAATGCAACGAAATATAGAATATTCATATTTAACCTCTTAATCTCGTTGCCAGTGTGTATCTGCATACAACAGAGAATAGTTACAACGTTATTTATGACAACAATCAATGTTAAGGTTTATGCTGTTATCATTTTCTCTCCAGTTAAACCGTTCAACTGCCTCGACATTTTAAAATGGAGGTAGCTAACTGCTGTTATTTCCATAAAGATATTCAGACTCAGCTAAAACAGTACGATTTTCCGATATACGATTTAATATTAACTATATATGAATCCCATCTGCAGCATTTAGTAGTCACTTTTAAAAGCATTATTTGGAGGTAGGCTAGATACTTAATAGGACCTCCAATTTTTATAGTTTATCGATTTTTTCGTAGCAAAGGACTGATTTATGTATATTATTTCCAACCTCTATTGGTCACTATTCAAACAAGCAAACTATGGAGTTATAGTTTAAAGTTTCGGAAAGTTCTAGTCATATATTGAATTATATATTTTTTCTCATGTCTCACACTCTAAACTTATTTTGCTGTATAGATATACTTTACTTTAGATCCGGTTTAAACTAAGATCAGGGTTTTGAACTGATTTATAAATTAGCTACAGGACCAAAGACATCAGCGAGAATGCATTTAGTGGAAAAAATGACTCCAATATATATAATTAAAAATAATCGTGTAGTAAATAAACAAACGAACATATAGGAAATACGCAGGCAGAGAGAAAACATAGAAGGTCACCAGTTCTTCATCAGATATCGGCCAGAGTAGTTAAACGCAATTTCTTCCATTATCGATAATATTGCTTCCACTCTGGAGCCACCGACAACAAACTTGCAGGGAATGGGACCTAAACTTAAGAAAACGAAACGGGTTCGAGACGAGACAAAACAATAAATAGAATGGGGGACAAAACAATAAATAGAATAAAGGCTTAGGGTCGCAATTAATAATGATAATATCAATTAATAATAATACATACATAACGTAAAACCTTGAGGCTGCAAGACAAAACAGAAATGGGTAACGCGAAGGAGAAATGAAAACTGTTATAAAGGACTTTACACAGGTGTGGGTAGAGTTCGGAGCTCGGAAAATCGTATCCAGTACGGTCGAAGGCAACACGAACAAGAATTACACCGCCTTACGTCGTCACAGGTCACGTGATTGTGGAAGGAGCGTAACAGAGAAACAGAGAGAGAGACAGAAAGGGAATTAAGAGAAGCAGAGGAAAGGAAAGAGACAGAATGGCACAAAAAAATTCCAAGAATATTTTTACAAATGGGTAAAAAGTTAAGGAGAGTCTGCGTTACATAATTGATATTTTCAGGATTAAACAAAAAGACAACGTCTGGTTATTTAATCCAAACAGTTTCGGTCGACCAAATTTATTCACAAGGCAATATAAGCGCTTACAATGAATTATCTATATTCAATATTAAACCATAGATACCATTAAATGCCATTCGACCTTATCGTTGCATTGTTAACTGCAGTCTTTATATATGACATAAATGCATCACCATATGATTGCCATTGCTTGTGTCGGCGGGCAAGCAAAGAGATACTCGGCCACATATCATTTGTGTGTATTTGTAGGCATGCGTATTTCATGCATTGGTTCGGAGTGTCTGTGCGCGAGCGCATACACACATATTTATAGAAAGATTATGCATACATGTAAGTATACATGCATTTATGTATGTTAATTACACACACACACATATAAATATATATACTTTCGTGTATACATATATATATATATATATATATATATATAATATATATATATATATATATATATATATATACATATATATACTTACACACCCACACATCTAAATATATGTTCACTAATATTTCACTAGTATGAGAATATATATATATATATATATATAATGTATTGATTTTTTCGATTTCCAATATGAGTGGGCGCAGTTTGTTGAATTTTGTCGAATGGATTTTCAAACATTAAAAATTTAACAATACTTATTATTTATCTACGCTGTATCTGTATACATACATATATACTTACATAATGCATACATATGTTTATATATATATGTGCATATATGTTGTATGTGTGCGTGTGACTGTGTGGATATCTATCTATCTATCTATCTATCTATCTATCTATCTATCTATCTATCTATCTATCTATCTATCTATCTATCTATCTATCTATCTATCTATCCATCTATCCATCTATCTATCTATCTATCTATCTATCTATCTATCTATCTATTTATCTATCTATCTATCTATCTATCTATCTATCTATCTATCTATCTAGCAACCGTATACAAACTCACAGAGATGCACATTGGTAAACTGGTGGCGAGATAGATATGACTTTTACGTGACTGTATTCAGAAGTGAGTGTAAGTTAGTGTAAATAAATTTATTATTTTTTCTGCAGATCTCTTATCTGTTTTTACAGAATATGAAATATCCTGAAGAAGAAAGGGGGAAAAAATTATCTCTAGCATTTGAAACCCATTGTTATCAATATGTGGAGATTGAGGGAAGTTATGATATATTTCAAAAAGTGCCGTGCAAAATGTTTTCTTAATATATGCATAGAAAGAAAACAAGAACATTCGCGCTCGCCTTTATTCTTTTACACACGCACACAAAAACGTCCTCAAATTTACAAACATTCGCTAACTTACAAATACACGCGCTTAAACAATGAAAAAATGTTTGCTTGTTTGCAACATTGGTGGTATATAACTTACTACCAACAATGCTAAAAAGAAAAGCATTATATATAGAAAATAAGCATTTATTGTACTTAACATTTCAACGTTGAATGATCGTGGCATAATTTTTTAAGCAAATCATTTTCGCTGCATTTAGAAGATTTTTTTTTGCCGTGCACTTTCGCCATTTTATATTAAAATGCTATATTATTTTGCTATTGCGAAAAAAAAACCAAGAAACAAAAAAGAAAACAAAACAATGTGAAACAGTTTTAGATGCGTTATTTCAAAGGGAGTGGTACACACAGAGATGCACACATACACACATGCGCATACACTCGCACACACACACACACACACACACACACACACACGTACATACATACATGCACACACAAATGCATTAGAAATACACACATATGTATATAAGTATATATATATGTGTATATATATATATTTATATATATATTATATATATATATATATAGACATATAATTATATATATTATATATATTTGAGAGCGTGTATATGCTATATGTATTTCAATGTATATACATGTATAAACACCCACACACACACGCTCACACACACACACATACACACATTATAAACAAATATTTATAAATTCAAGGACGTGTGTGTGTGTGATAGAATATATCAAACTAGTTTGATTGTCAGTTTTGCAGGTAATTCCTGGAATTAATCCATTTAATAGCGTGCAAGTTATCTCCCTTGGATTCATGTTCTAAAATACACCTTGTATTGTTACATATTTTATTAATGTAAATTTTATTTCCGTTAAGAAATAACTGTTATATGATCAATCAGACATATATATGAGAAATAGATCTCTATCTACAACTCACTATGTTGGGCTATTTTCATTGGTCAAGTCATATCAGGTGATCAAATACTTTGCAAGCGGAACGAATAGGTGGTTGGACTGCATATGGCGTATCGGGAAATGTTTACGGATGATAATCTTTAATCAAACTGCAACTATTTTACAGCTCTCCTTGTACCTGAAAACTCTTGATTTGAGAGAATATCTCATGACGGCAACTAAACATAGTATTTCTAAAATTGTAATGCAAATAAGGTTTATACTGCAAACGTGAGTCAGCGAAGTCGGTGTTATTGCATGAGTGAAGGCTTAAGATCATAAGGAGAATGCTTAGTGGAAAGTAAAAGTCGACAAAACGGGTATTTCAGGAGACAGAAGATAGAGAAACAAAATTAAAGAGAAGAGATGAGAAGAAAGAAGAATCTAGAAAGTGTAGGTGCATTTCGATGAAAAAAAAAAACGATAGGAAGAGGAAGTGAAGAAAAACAAAGACGAACGTATGAGAAAAATGCCCTTTAAAAGTAAAGAGGAATGTAATAAGTGCGGTCCGGAAGGTGTGCGTTCCACTTCCAATATTAACTTGCGTATGTGATGGCATGTTGCGAAGAATTCACTCTTCCTGTCTTCTCCTGTCGTCACATACTGTGTTTGTCATACTTTCCCTTCTTTCCGCCTTGAAATAAAAACTATTCTATATCTCAAACATTTAAACCAAAATTCATTATGGAATGTAGTGTGAGATTCAGCGACTATCTTTAATTTTAATATCAAGTTTTATTTCAATTTGAGAATCATATCTTCGTTGTACAGATTTCATTCTTTGCTAAAGAAATGGCCGAAATTTGCCGCGGAACTTTGATTATTTTGTATCAAGCCCTGGCTATGCTCTTTTAACTTTCATAGTCTCACGTTGGAAACTACGTGCTGAGTGTGTTTCTAGGTTGGTAATAGAAGTAGATCTTGATGTGAATCGAGAAACAAAACTGCGAAGCCTCTCCCCTGTTCTCATAATAGCCTTCCGGATTTGTTTGGGGATGCTTTCATTTTGCCACGCAATACTCGAATTTGATTTTGTAACACGGTTGGTTCTTAAAACTGAATTTGTCATGGGCGCCTGGTTGGCAATCGTAAACTGATCGGCTCTGGAATATTGCATTCTTTGTAGATAGTTGTAAAAATCAAATAAAGACCGAATCATCTCGTCTTCGTTTTTATCCATTTTCAAAACAAGGAATATCTTGTCTTGTCTCTTCTACAACGCTAAGTTCTTTACTTTGTTTAAACATTCGTTGTGACGTCACGAGATAAAAATCATTATGTATAGATGTATATGTATGTATATATATATATATATATATATATATATTATATATATATATATATATATATATATATATATAAATATCACTATACATCATTATTCAAAACGATTTACGTAAGCATAAATATATACATGCATGCATAGACACCACACACACACACGTTTATATATTGCGTGTATGTTTTCATGAATGTGTGTGTGTGTGTTTGCGTCTAATGTATATGGATGTGTATTTTTGTACACACACACACAAACGTACACATTCAAACATATACGTACATACTCACACGCATAACCTAATTGAATACTCATACAAATAATATTAGCAGAAAAAGACAGAAAATACAAATAAAAATACCGTAATAAATAAGGACTTGCTATATTAGTTTTGTTTTTTATATTAAAACTAACATTTAATCCAACGAGCAAGCAAATTTGTCAGCGCGTCGGACTAAATGCTTAGCAACATTTCGTCCGTCTTTACATTCTGAGTTAAAGTTCCTGGTAGGCTTTTCCTTTTCCTTTCATCCTTTTCGGGGTCGATAGAATAGGTGCCTATCAAATACTGTGGTCAATATCATGACAAGCATACCCCAACCCGAAACAAAAATCCGGCTTTGGGCCTGTAGTAGAAAGAATATTCGTCTCAAATTTTGGTACAAGGCCAGCAATTTCGGGGAACGGGGGTAAATCGGTTGCATCAACGTCAGTGTTCAACTGGAACTTATTTTATCGTCTCCGAAAGGATGATGAGCAAGGTCGACCTCAGCGGAATTTGAACGCAGAACGTAAAAACGGACGAAATGCCGGTAAGCATTTTGGTCGGCGTGCTAACGGTTCCGCCAGCTCGCCGTCTTATTCAGTTCTATATATTGATTTCAAATTTTGGCACAAGGCCAGCAATTTCAGGGAGAGAGGGTAAGTCGATTACGTTGACCCCAGTGCTCGAATGATACTTATTTTATCGACCACGAAAGGATGAAAGAACGGATTTTATGCATATATGTACGTCTGTCTATCTGTTTATCTGTCTGTCTATGTATGTGTGTATGTGTGTATCTATCTATCTATCTATCTATCTATCTATCTATCTATCTATCTATCTATCTATCTATCTATCTATATATCTATATATCTATCTATCGCTATATTGTTTTTGTTTGTCCCTTCTCGAGCCACGTCTGGATCATAAGGGCCGGTTTCTCGGTCACCTTGGCGTATAGGTCCCCCACCTGGACGGGACGCCGGTCCATCACTGGAGAGCTGCAAAATGCAGGCGGAAACAGTGAGAGAAAGTTGTGGCGAAAGAGTCAGCAGAAGTTCTGCCATTACCTTCTGCCGGAACCGCGTGAAGCTTAGGTGTTTCGCTCATAAACTCACACATCGCCCGGTCTGAGATTCCAACCCGTGATCCCTCAACCGCGAGTCCGCTGCTCTATCTACTAGGTCATGTGCCTCTACTATCTATAGCTATATGCATGTTATATAAGTGTTTCTCCAAGTGCGTGCGACTGAGCGCGTATAAACACGCATATATTTAAAGACTCCGCCGGTTACGACGATGAGGGTCCCAGCTGATACGATCAACGGAACAGCTTGCTCGTGAAATTAACGTGCAAATGGCTGAGCATTCCACAGACACGTGTACCCTTAACGTAGTTCTCGGGGATAATCAGCGTGACACAGAGAGTGACAAGGCTGACCCTTTTAAATACAAGTACAACTCATTTTCGCAGCTGAGTGGACTGGAGCAACGTGAAATAAAGTGTCTTGCTCAAGGACACAACGCGTCGCCGGGAATCGAACTCACAACCTTACGATCATGAGCCGAATGCCCTAACCACTAAGCCACGCGCCCTCACAAACACGCATATATACGCTCACACATCTGTCGTACTTGTCCGTGTGAGAATACTTATTTATATGTAATCTCTGTTATCGACATGCTATATATTTACTACTCTTAGTCTATCACCAACGTGACGAGATTTAGCATGGCTGTCAAAATATGCTCTGAGCTGTCTTTTACGTTACTCCTCCGCTTTTCAGATAATATTACTGCATGTCCTTCATCTTTCGTTTTGTGTTTTATTTGCAATTTCTCATACTTTCTCTCTTTCTCTGCTAGAACTATATACATACACGTGTTTGCTTTTAGATTTGCATAGAATAGTAATGCTTTATCGGCTCTAATTCTACCTCACACACACACACACACACACACACACACACACACACATATATATATATATATATGTGTGTGTGTGTGTGTATGTATGTATATATATGTGTGTGTGTGTATAAGACGTTTTGTGAAGGCTGTTTCATCACGCAAACATCTAAAGCTGTAAAATATTAGATATTGACAAGATGGCCAGCAGAACTTTACATACATATATGTTAGTACATATACACATATACCCACATGCACAAACACAACTACCCATTTATATATACATACAACGTTCCCCTCATATATATATATATATATTATATATATATATATATGTATGTTTACATATGCTACATAAATGCGTACGCATCTTTTTATGCACCCACACGCCACCATATGCACACACATGTATGTATGTGTGAGTGTCAGCGTGTGTGTTTTAACGCGTTTACGTATATAAGTATGTAAATATTTAACAGAAGCAACGATTTCAATGTTTCTCTCCAAAGCACAAGGTTAGGGAATATTGTACTGGACGAAATTGTAACAGATACTCATGTAACAGATACTCATGTAACAGATACTCATGCCTCGTATGCTATCACTGATGTCCGAAAGAAAAGTTAAAAGCCAATATAGCTAGGAGCTGGTACCGTTGCAGCTGATGACGCTTGAACGCGAAGAATCAATACGAATATATATATATATATATATTTGCTCTAGGAATAAGGCCCGAAAATTATGAGGTGGGGGGGGGGCAGTCGATTGAATCGATCACAGTATGTAACTGGTACTAAATTATCGACCCTGAAAAGATGAAAAGCAAAGTCAACCTCGGTGGAACTTGAACTCAGAAATTAATGACAGATGCAATACCGCTACGTATTTCACGCGGCGTGCTAACGTTTCTGCCAGCTCTCACTGTCCTGTTCTTGTTACCACTTTCACCCTCCGCAAAAAATTTCAAATTTTATTAAATTTGCTTTGCAGGAAGGTCTATTTTAAGTCGTGTCTTGTCCTTGCCCTCGGACCGCGGAGTAGTTGTAACAAGGACAACTGAAGGGGAATATTCTTTAATTCTTTATGTTGTATGTTTCGTTTCTCTGTTTTTTTCGCTGTTCGCAAAAAAGTTCGTTTCTATGTTTTTATTTATATGTTTTCGTTTCTCATTGTATTCAATGTTTTTTTGATGGCCTGTACCCATATATGCATGTTTATATACTTATATATGTAGGTATGTATATATATGTATGCATACATGCATATATATATATATATATATATATATATATATATATATATATATATATATATATATATATATATATATAAATATATATATATATATATATATATATATATAAATATATATATATATACATATTAACTCGTTTGCTCTTATGTTGAATTATAATGGAAGCAATTTCACATCAAACTGAGGGATTACTCAATATTTTTCATTGAGTACACATTTGTTATTCCTGAACAAGAACGGTCTGGTTAGCATTCAGTTGACTATGATGAAAGATAAGCAGTCCGAAACATTGAAATCACTGTCAGTTTTATTCATATTGAAGAAAAAATATGGTTAACAAATATGTATGTATGTATGTATGTATGTATGTATGTATGTATGTATGTATGTGTGTATGCACATTTACATACAAGTAAACCCACATATACATGTATACATATACTAAAATATTTATGCATTTTAAATTACATTTTGCAAATTCACTATTTTCGTACCGTCGCCGTTCGTTATCTCAACAAATATGTTCACAGACGCAATATAACCAAATAACGACATACATTCATTGACCTACATCTATCTGAGACAATAAAAATTTCATGAGTAAAATGTAACTACAATATGTAGAATAACAGCAGCTGATAATAACATCAACAGAAGCGATGTCGACAACAAAACAACTGAACAGTGCCGCCATTTTTTTTTTATACGTTTTGTTCGATAGATTTATCTAATCAAATTTGTCGTGGACATATTTTGCATGACTTCATATTTGTGAATTTGTTATCCTTCAAAATTTTGTCTAAAAACGTATTTGGGGATGTGTTTTGTAATTACGATCTTAAAATCACATGATCATATCTCTGGCTCTGTCTAGCTCGCTCTGTCACTCTGTCATCTCACTCTATCTCGCTCTTTCTCTCTCTATATGTATATGTTTATACGTGTATATATATATATATATATATATATATAATATATATATATATATATATATGTATATGTGTGTGTGTGTGTTTGTGTGTGTATATATATACTAATGTATATATATATATATATATATACACATACATATTATATAAATATAATACATCTATCTGTCTATCTTTCTATCTATCAATCTATACCACTCTTTCGCTCTTCTTCTTTCTATATGTATATATATATATATATATATATATATATATATATTTATATACGTACACACACACATATGTATGCCAATATATGCATTCACGTCTATTCACTCAGATATTTCATCTATCTAACTATGAAACAGTTTTACTATCTACTGTCAACATATGTGTGTGTGTGTGTGAGTCTATGCATACATATAAACATACATGCATATATATATATATATAATATATATATATATATATATATATATGTTCATAATAGAGGTAATAGAGATAAATATTTCGCAAAAGTAACGAATGTGCTTCCACTCGCCTCACATTAGAACTGGTTAGCAGCTGTTTTAATAAACATAAAAAATAAATTCAGTTTTAGAGCGATAATATATTGAAATTTAAAGATGGCTGAGACGAAAAGAGAGTGTAGAATAAATATGGGTTATACATATTTGAATAAAATATTTAAATAAATACATAGACAGATGTTATCGTCAGCAGAAAACAAAAAGAGGATCGTAGGAGAATACTGATTATATACAGACCAATAAAGCCAAAAATAAACAAATAAATAAATATATAAATACATGGAAAGATACAAATGTAACCAAAATATCTTTGTATCATTTCTGTCATATTTGTCGTATGTAAAGTACTTAACATGGGTGCTAAACTTCTCTGGAATTAATTGTTTAAATGGCATTAAACATTACTTCACAGAAATTGGCCGTTATATTTATAATATATTTTTTAATATAAATAAATCTTTTGCAATCATATTGAAGATTATTTTTTTTTCTGGAGGGCTAAGTGTATTAGTAGAATGTTAAATAGAGATAAAAACAGATTTAGATATAGATTTAGGTCGATAGCGTTGCAAAATATAAAGATGGCTCAAAGGCAATGTGGCACCCAAAAATGTACGTAAATATTTTCTATTAAAAAAATACCTGCATATATTTGGGTTTTTTCTCCAGACATGAATTGGTGCTTCTAGCAGCCTCACCTCATATACAAGCACATATACAGAAATAAGCACATAAAAACACAGGCAAGCACTGTGCGCGCGCGCGCACACACACGTTATATGAAGAATTCTAGTCTATCCATTCCGTCAAAACTTATAGTAAATATGCTTATCGTATTTAAGGTATTGAAAATGGTTGTGATATATAAGAAAATTATGTATAGGTGCAGGAGTGTCTGTGTGGTAAGTAGCTTGCTTACAATGCAACACTAGTTGGTCTGGAGTGTTACAGTGAGAACACGTGAGTTTTGGCTCCGTGAATAGACAAAAGAACAAAAAGAAAAATTGTCAATTATGGCACGCCATAGCGAGCAAAAATAGTGTGTTCTCTTCTCCATAACGGTGAATTGAGAATTTTTGTTTGAAAATTCTTTGGTGTGGCCTTTATTCTAGTGGGCGTATCAATCTAGAAAAAGTGGAATTTTACTGAATTGGAGTTCTTCAAGAATAACCCCGACTATTGGATTACCTGTTGGAGTATTATACAAAGGATTCCTTGTCTGTTCTATTTGTAAGGTTTTTCTTTTATTTTTCCCTTCTTCCATTTTTTCTTTCTTTCTAAATTTTGGTTCATTCTTTTCATTATTCTAATTTCAGTTTCCTTTCCTTCTCTTTTATTTTGTTTTATTTCTATTTTCATTCGGTTTTAATTTTTTGGTGGACTGCTTTTTGAACTACTTTTGAACTGTTTTTTTGGACACGGCAGAGGAGGAACTTAAAAAGAAGAACTCTGTCTTGGAGTGGGAAATCAGCCTGCCTAAGTAGTGGTTAAAAGATATAGAGGAGAGGACGGTGGTGGTTAGAACTTATTCTAAAGTTCTTGATTCCATCACCGTCTTCCCAAAACCAGTTATAGAAAATGAACTGAGAGACTATTTGTCCTCTCTGAAATACACATCCCGTGGTGTCAAACATGCAACCGTGTGGTGGCTGTTTGACAACCGGGAAAAGGCTCGCACATTTGCGAGTCAGCCTTTAGAGGGCAACGAAATTCTGTTCCCTCCCGTCGTACTGCGGAAGAAAATTAATAAGAGCCTTGGTATGTGGTTGCCCCGTGGCACCGAGGCGGGTTGGATTGAAGATATCATCCGACGGGGGCTGGGGGATAGCGGGTCTAGGCTCTTAAATGTAAGGGTATTGCCGGCGGTCAATTGGGAAGGGTCAAAAGCGATTTTGACCCTGTGGATCCCATCGGCCGCAACAGATCTGGCGATACTTGAGAGACGTCCCCCAAGTGTCACTCGTGCCTGCAGCCAGGCCACATTAAAAAGAACTGCACCAATGACCATTGTAAGATCCTGGAACAGTCCGTGGATGCCACCTCCCCTACCCAGTCAAAAGGAGAGGTAGATGTGGTTGAGGATGCTTCAGCCTCCTCAACCCAAAAGGGATTAAAAAGGAAGAAGGTGGGCCACAGTAGTTGCCTGCCGAAGGACCCTAAGGCTTCGGGAGGTGGAGAAGAGACTCCGGACAATGCGGAAGAGCTCCACTCACTCGGAGTCAGGAAGAAAAGAAAAAAGGAAAGAAGAACGAGTCATCGCAGGGGGGAGATGATGTACCGTCTGCATGTCTCGAAGTTGTGCCCTCCACGGTGGAAGAAACGATCCCCACCCATAAAGATGAATTATTTATCTTTTTCTAAAAGTGCGGGGAGGTGGGAAAATAGAACATAAAGTGGCAGTAGATATGCCCTCCACATGGGATCCCGAATGGCCTCCGCAGATTGCTGTGGAGGTCATAAGGCATCCCTTGTGGGAAAGGCTTAAAGGATTTGGGGAGGAGTGTCGCATATGGCTGGGTGACCCTTATACGACTTACATGTCCTACATGAGTGTGGCATGGGAAATGCGGGATAGAGGAACTCAAGCGGCATTGAAGATAATGATGAATATACCGATGGATATATCGATGAGTAGGAGATGAAAAAGCCTCGTTAAAGGGTTTGAAACCTCATCTTATTGTATTATTTGTAGTGGTTTATAACCTCAATTGTGGGTTTAAAAAAAAGACATGTTAAGTAAGAGGTTTTAGAGCCACCTTCTTGTAAGAGGTTTGAAACCTCATATTGATTAAAAAAAAAAAAGAAAATATGTTTTCGAGAAAAATTCAATCGGCGTGTGTTGGGGTTTGTCTCTCATTTATTCATTTTATTTCATATTCATTCATTGTGTTTGTCCAGCCCGCAAAGCTACACAATCTTTGTACTGTCTACATGACAAATTTTATGAAATAAAGCAGCTTGCCAACCGTTCACGCATGCGTGTTTGTTAGTTACTTGCTGAAATGAACAAGGGAAGACGTGTAGCTGCTTAGCTCCGTATTTGAGGAAAAAGGTCGCCGTCAAGGTAAGCGGTTTTGTTTTTTCTGAGCTGGGTAGAATTGGCGTGTGTTTTATTACAGTATATTCTGCCCGTCTCTGGGGCATTTTGGCTTACTCTTGGCGGTGATGTGATTGTGCTTGTTAACAAGCACGTGAAGAACTTCATGGTGAATATTTTCACTACAGTTATTTTGGAAAAAAAATGGTGCTTGCAAGCTGTGCGTGGTTTTGAACGCGGAAACGTTGGAAGTACTTTATCAGGAGGATTATCAAGAGATTTGAAGGCTGCAAGTGAGCTGGGAGTAACATGTAGCCCGAAAATTGTATTTTCTGCCGTAGAGAATTGTACAATATTTATTTTTCGGAACTGCTGTCTTTTCTTTCCTTTTGCTGAACAATTTTAGTTGGACTAGTATTTTATTTCTTCCAATTTTAGCTGATCTGTGTTTTTATTTTTATTGTGTTCGAAGACTTTTTTTTTCTTGGTTGAGTGACTTTTTGCTTTGTTTGAACTGTGTTTTATCGACATGGCAGATAAAATGATAAAAGATATGACCACTGCTTTCGAGTGGGAGATTTTCCCACCCAAGAAGTGGTTAAAAGACATAGAGTAGACGGTGGTGGTTAGAACTTACTCTAAAGTTCTTGATACCATCACTGTCTTTCCAAAACAAACCAATGAAAAAGAACTAAAAGACTATTTGTACCCTGTAAAATATATATCCCTGGGTGTCAGGCATGCAATGGTGTGGTTGCTGTTTGACACCACGGAGGTTGGTGCAAGTCAATTTTGTAAGTCAGCCTTTGGAGGGAAAGGAAATTTTGTGAAAAGATCCTGGGTATGTGGGCTACCTCCGGGCATAGAGGCAGGTTGGATAGGATATACCGTCCGACGGGGCCTGGGAGATAGCGGGTCCAGGCTCTTAAATGTAAGAGTGACGCTTGCGGTCAACTGGGAGGGTGCAAAGGCAACTTTGACCTTGTGGACGCCAGTGGCCGCAAGCAAAATGACTTTCCCTGACTTTTTGAAGATGGCTGGCTCTAGGTATCCAATGATTCTTGTGAGTCGCCCCCGCAAGTGTTGACAATACAAAGCAAATCGTTTCCGCTTACTAGTTTGATAGAGAATAATTGAAATATAAGTATAAAATGTAACTACAGAATAGTAAAAAGGAAACACACAAAAGAGTAATGCGTAAAGGAGGCAGACTTAGTGCAAGATACAAACACAAATATACATATCCGGCCAGCCCTGTACTACTTATAGTTCATCAAATAGTGCATAAGTTAGTGGGGTATCTGTGCCTTCAACAGGGTCGACAGATGCTGGTCTACGGACAGATAGAAGTGTATAGAAATCGGTCTACGCGCGTTTGCAAGAGTTTAGCATACAGGCCTCGGAATTCCGGGATTACGCCTTTGTTAATATGAATAATTCATCAGTCTCAAAGTCTCAATTTGCACACTGGCAAGTCATGAATCAAAAAGGGTAATCCGGCCAAAAAATATTTTGTATAGTGCATTAGCTATCCTGTTTGATTCTCAGAGCCCCTCCAAGTATATAGTGTGGTAGACGATAGAGTCACTCTACAACATTTCTCAGACTGCATAGCATGAGAAAAAGAAAGGGTACAAACACATTAGGATATTGTACTAATCCAGTTTGATAGCTAGTTTGCAGGTCTATATGCAGTTTCAGAAATGGAACTATTACCCCAACGTGGAAATGAGTGAACGATGGTAAGGAAGACTTACTTGTGAGCAGGCATGAAGTGAAGTTTTCATTCCACGTATTCAAGCTATTGGCGAGCAAGGTGAGAATTATCAGCTTTTCAGTGATGCACAGATAAGATTTCGTGTTGCGTCCATTGTGTATTTCTATGGCTTCTCTTTATTTCTATCTCCTGCTTTCAACTTCGACCAACGGCGGATTTGTGCATGCTGAACCACAATGTCAACTGCAAATACTGTTGTAAACAAAACTATATGATACGGTGATTAATGCATCTTGTAATATTTATTTATTTAAAAAAAAAATTTTAATTTTATTTTATCTAGTTTCAGCTCACGAGCTGTGGCCATGCTGGAGCACCTCCATTTGGTGTTGCTACATGATTTTACTTCACGAATGCTTTTTAGCAATTGCCATTTGGTGCATGAGAGAGTTCGATGCAGCTGCCCACATCTGCACCTCCTGCCGTGAAGTTGGTTCATCAGAGACACCTGACAGGAAGAGATCCAGTTTTATTTTAAAGACATCTGCATCCACCCCATGCAGGTCTCTCAGGTTCTTCGGGAGGATATTGAAGAGCTGTGGGCCTCTGAAGCCCACGCTATCCCAGTATCATGTCCTACATCTTGATGGCAAATTTGGAGTCCTTGGCACTATGCAGTGGCGCCCAGTTCTAGCATTTGTGTAACTCTCGATGCCAAAGTTTGGGACAAGTCCTTCTAGGCTTTTCCAGATGTATATTATGGCATATCTTTCTCGCCTACGCTCTAAGGAATAGAGTCTCAATCTCTTGAGTCTCTCCCAGTAGCTTATATTCTGCACAGAGGCTATCTTCTTCGTGTAGCTTCGTTGGATCACCTCAAGTTCTGTGATTAACTTGACACTGGATGGTGACCATAGCTGAGAGCAATAGTCAAAGTGGCTTAGGACAAGTGTCTTCCAGAGGACCATCATGGTTTCCTGGTCTCTTGTTCTAAAGGTTCTAAGAATCCATCCGGTCAGCCGCCTACATTTCATTGCGAATTTAGCAACATGCACATGAAAGGTTGCATCATTATAAGAGTTTTAAATATAGTTTTTTAATAAAATTCTAAATATATATCTGCGTGACGCCACGTATACATACATACTTACATACAAACACACATACATATATACACACGCACACGTATGCATGCATACATACACAGATACATACATATATACATACACACACACAGATACGTGTATATATATAGATATATAACGTCACCCTTTTCAAGCCTAGCCAGGCTCATGGGCCCGGTTTCCCGGTTTCTGTGGCGTATGTGTTCGCCCCCCCCCCAGCTGGACGGGACGCCAGTCCATCGCAGCGTTACTCAAGAAACAGGAAGAGAGGGTGAGAGAAAGTTTGGGCGAAAGAGTACAACAGGGGTCGCCACCATCCCCTGCCGGAGCCACGTGGAGCTTTAGGCGTTTTCACCCAATAAACAGACACAACGAAACCGCGATCCATCCGATCGCGAGTCCGCTGCCCTTAACACTGGGCCTTTGCGCCTCCACACACACACACACACACACATACACACACACACACACATATACGTATCACGATATCGATTGTACTATCGGATGTTGTTATACACCGCTTCTCACAATGTACTTCTAATTCTTTCTTGAATTGCACCCTTCTTTTCCGTCTTGGCCCAAATAATTCAACAAAAATATTTACTTTCACACACACACACACACGAACAGATACACACATACAAAACTACATACACATATGTGTGTGTGCGCGTATGTGAGAAGAAATGAGACAGTTGGCTCTTTCATAAGAAACATATCACTAGGTTTCTAAACCAATGCTGTTTTTTCCCTAAGATTGATAAGAAATTAAAAATTCATCAGAATTATGACAACATTGCCCATGTTAAGGAAATAGAGGGGAATGGAAAAGTCTCATATATATATATGTATATATTTGTGTATATATGTATATATATGTATATACCTATCTATCTATCTATCTATCTATCTATCTATCTATCTATCTATCTATCTATCTATCTATCTATCTATCTATCTATCTATCTATCTATCTATCTATCTATCTGTTCATATATATGTGTATATATATATATTTATATATAAAATAGAAGATTTCTATTTGTATATCTCTCAACGAGAGACATTCAGTAAAAGTACTATAGAGTAAAGATTATTTGCCAACGTAACGTGGCAGTCCGGGTTTAGGACGAGTGTTACCTTTATTTAGCCCCAGGAAGCATCGACTCTAGATGCCTGTACGACACAGACTATTTGTGTCCTTATATTTTCGAACGAGGGATTTTAGCATCCCCACTCAACACAAAGCAATATCTGTGTGTCGCGGTGTCTGCGTTATTTGCCTTCATCAGCATAGAATATATATATATATATATATATATTATATATATATATATAATATATATATATATATATATATTATATATATATATATATATATATATAATATATATATATATATATATATATATATATATATATATATATATATATATATAATATATATATATATACAGAAATGGCTGTGTGGTAAGAAGCTAGCTTACGAACCACACGGTTTCGGGTTCAGTCCCACTGCGTGGCACCTTGGCTAACTGTCTTCTATCATAGCCTCGGCCCGACCAAAGTCTTGTGAGTGGATTTGGTGGACGGAAACTAGAAGAAGCCCGTCGCATATATGTATATTTATATGTGTGTGTGTGTATACGTTTGTGTCTGTATTTGTCCTCCCAACATCGCTTGACAACGGATGCTGGTGTGTTTAGGTTCCGGTAATCTAGCGGTTCGGCAAAAGAGACCGATAGAATAAGTTCTAGTAAAAGAGTAAAAGATATATATATATATTATATATATAATATATATATATATGTATATATATATTATATGTATACATATATATATTTATATATTTACATATATATATATTATATATACATATATATATATATATTATATATATACATATATATTATATATATACATATATATATTATATATATATATATATATATATATTATATATATACATATATATATATATTATATATACATATATTTATATATATTATATACATACACATATATATATATATATATATATATTATATATATATTATATATACATATATATATAATATATATATAAATTATATACATATATATATATATTATTATTATATACATATATATAATATATATATATACACACACACATATATACATATACACGCACACACATATATATATGTGCGTGTGTATATATATATGTATGCATTTCATATATATATATGCATACATACGTGTAATAAAACGCACATTATGCAAACCCGCTTCATTTGATGCGTGTTACATTTTGGAACCTTCCAGATCTGTTTCCCTTCTCAGCTATCATATCGATTTGAAAGAACCTGGTCATGAAGAAATGGCCGAAATATTTCTGGTCACATTGAGTCGCACTTTACCTTCTTCACTTACACGAACGAGCACTCACACATTCGTAGCATCCCCCCCAACACATTTGGATATACACATACACCTACGTACATACACACACACACACACACACACACACACACACACACACACACACACACACACACATATATATATACGCGTCTGTCTATGTTTGTGAGTATGCAAGTGTTCATGTTTCCGGGCGTGAATGATTGTTTTGGTTTGTTACATAATTATTGCGGCTTTTTTATCACGAAATTTTATTCTACAAAAACAATAACAATGTTTAACAAAACCCTCTTTAAATGACGGTCCGACCGTCTGCCAAGCAAACGGGGAGTAGTAATTGAAGTAGATGGTGAATATGCTCCGGAATATTCATTTAAAGATGTTTTTGTTTCGTGTTGTTATTGTTTTTGTTGAATAATTTTTTTTTGTAAAAAAGCCTCAATATTTATGCAGCGACCCAATATTTCTGTTCAGGGAAAACATTTCATGAAATGCTTTTAAAAATACTTCAAGCTGCATAGCTTCTACAAAGTCACTCGACTCTCTAGAAAGAGTACTTAAATCCTCCTTGAAATCACTCCTACGGTCTTGAATATAGAAGGGTACAGTAGACAGAACACCCACTGATATAGAAAGACAATTGCCTTTATGTTTGGAACGATTTCTTTTATGGGTTGACAATGAGAATCAAGTGTCTTGGCTATGAAATTCGAAACAAAACATTGTTTGCGTTCAACAAACACTTTCCCTCCTTCAAACAGTATCTCGATTTCTTACCGACTTTTCTTTCTGCAGTTTTAACGCTAAATGTAAATCTTCTTGTGTGGATAAAATGCTTGCTTCTCATGCACCGTATTTTCCATGTCAAATAATACTCACATTTGTTCTTAAAATGCCTCAAAAATTCATCCCATGTCCTATATGTTCAGTTGGGTCTCCCATAAACTTTTAGATGATCAAAAGATTAAAGGGTCAAAGGTCCTTCACGACTGATAGACTCATAAGGTCCGTTTTCTGGATTCTTTGGAATATATATTTCGCTCCATGACGGGACGCCGATTTGTGGCACAAGAACTCATTTTTGCCATGTGATTGAACTAGAGCAACTTGAAATGAAATGTTTTATTCAAGAGTACGATGTATTGCCCGGTCTAGAAATCGAAACAACAATCTTACGATCATGGGTGCAACACCCTAACCACTGAGACCAGCAATCGCCCATGAATGCTCGCCTCCTCTCTCCACGCCTCCGATGTTATCCAAGGGAAAAGCAAAGAGGCCGATACAGCTTGGCATCAGTGACGTCGCAGATCATTTCTAGAGCTGAGAGAACTGGAGCAACGTGAAATGAAGTGTCTTGCTCAAAAACACAACAAACAGCGCGGGCCTGGAATTGAAATCACTACCTCATGACAATGAGCCCGACGCCCTAGCCACTGAGCCATGCGGCTTCACCGCGTTCAGATTACTCTGTCAAATGTAATGCTTTTTTATCCACATTGTTTTGAATTAACCATGCATTATCTCACAGCTCCGAAAGTTTGATGATCTGATCGTTTGTTTTTAAAATAATGTTGAAGGGCAGGAGTGAAAGGCCAGATGTTGCCAGTTTGGGCACAAAACAGGCAGAATAATTGGGCCAGATATGGCTGATTTCAATGCTAAGGGGGTTAACCATTTAGCATTTAAACTGGCCAAACATTTTTCCATGAATATACGCTGCTGGAATTAGGAAGCGTCTAATATACCCATGATTCTTTTGTGCCTCCAGTGTACCATTTTGAGGTATGTTGTATTACTACCTTCTACCATAGTCTCCAGTAGACCAAAGTCTTATAAGATTTTAACGGCCGCTAGGAGTGAAGTTTGATGGAGGTAAAACTTTTTCAAAGCTCGATAGACAATTCGTTTCATTTCCTGCGTAGTAGACTTAATCCGTCATCCAATTTAACACCACAACGTGGACTTTGGATATACTTTGCGGTGTCCATTCCGTTTAAACACTTGCGCCAGATCTCCGATTTAAAGTTAACTTCCTCTGTTTTGCTCACAAATCATGGAACCCTCGTAAAAGATCATGAAATCTGCCCTACCTAGTCTGACTAAGTCATTAAAAATAATCACCAATTGTGCTTTCGTTTATGTAGCTTTATATTAGCTGTGTATTATGACGCAATACGAGAAACGCATGACTTACTTCCTTCACTAATAATCATCGGTGAATGCAGAGCGGAAATATATGTAATATTGTCAGTTTCATGGAAGCTAATCATGTCCTTAATTTACCCGATACACTCCATGTTTAAAACGTAGAAACCGATTTATCGAACGTTCTACGTGACTGGTGACTCTATTTGTGCATTATCCGGCAGGACTAAATTTTCGTCAGTAAAACTGTCTAAAACCCTGAACCAACCTCTGTACTCCACTCTCTTAACTATTCACCCCAGACTTTCAAAACAACAAAATAAACAAAGAAATCAAGAAGTAAAACGAATAAAGACTCGAAAGAAACGAAAAGAAAGATAGAAAGAAAACAGGAAGTGAAGAAAGAAAAGTAAGAACAAAGACACATTTTAACTATTAGTCACTGAAATTAATAAGTTCGCTTTAATCATGTGATAGTTTAATTTGCTCCAGGCAGATACTTGCTTAATTATAGCCAAACTTATAGCTCTCTGAAGGCTTGTATTGATTTTCGTTTTCCTTTTTACTCTTTCTTTCCACTCTAGCGCAAGCTAAACAGTGTTACATAATTCTGACTACACCTGATCAGCTATAAATTTCATTCATTTAAGCAAACTTCTGCTAGAATGATTATCAAGCAACCACCGCTATTTCCTTTTCTTTTCAGATCTCGGTCTTGATCAATATGGATAATCCATCCTTTTCATTGCATCGAATGGTCAAGTTAATTGCCATAATAATTTCCCGGTCCATCTTTGGTGGCAAGTTTGCCTTCAGATCAAGCATTGAAACAAAAAGAAAAAGAAAAGAAAAGAATAAAAGAAAAAAAAAGAAGAGAAGAAGAAAAACAATGCATGAATGAAACTTGGCCAATGAATGACTGAATGAATGAAAGGTCGTTGCTTCGTCCATTTAATACCACGTGATATTTCTTACACTCTATCTACTCCATTATATTTCAATTCATCTCTTTTCTTAAAGATTCACATAACAATTCTTTCATTCTATGACCCATACAACACAAGAAACAAAAAATTAAAAATAAAATACAACAGTAAAAGACGAAACTACATCCAAACAAAAAGAAATAATGACAATAGAGATACAAAAAAAAACAACCACAACAACAGCTAAAATAAAAACTGTAATCCCAGTATTAAGTTCTCAAATACGTTTCATTAATTTGTAGCATCCATCTTTTAGCGATGGCGATCCACAAATAAGTAGTCTATAAATAAATCGCCAGCGTACAAGCTAAATGTCTACGAACTCTGTCAAGTTCCGATACAATATTTAGTGATGAGGAAGGCGGCGAGCTGGCGGAAACGTTAGCATGCCGGGCGAAATGAGTAGCGGTATTTCGTCTGCCGTTACGTTCTGAGTTCAAATTCCGCCGAGGCCGACTTGCATTTCATCCTTTCGGGGTCGATAAATTAAGTACCAGCTCCGCACTGGGGTCGATATAATCGACTTAATCCATTTGTCTGTCCTTGTTTGTCCCCTCTGTGTTTAGCCTCTTGTGGGCAGTAAAAAAATAGGTATTTCCTCTGTCGTTACTTTCTGACTTCAAATTCCACAGAGATGTAGATGTTATTCTTTTTCTCATCATCATGATCATCATAATGCTGATGGTGACAATGATGGTGAACATGAGGATGGTAACGATGATGATGATTATGACGATGATGATATACATCGTGGTCATCGTGTCAATGTCATTGTCATCGTCGTTGTCATCTCCATCATCATCATTACTCTCAATATCATCGTCCTGATCATCATCACCGTCATCATCCTTATCCTCTCCATGGTCATCTGTTGTCGTCGTTATTGCCGTCGTTGTTATCGTCGTCGTCGTCGTCATCATCATCATCACCTCATCATCGCATTGACTTCATCGTTGTCACCTTCTTACTCCAACTCGTCATCGTAGATTCATTATAAATCTAAAGAGAGTAAACATCAACTAACCCCCAACCTTTACCTCGGTCAACCTGCCCGTGCCCACCTGCTCTGCAAATTAGCTGGGAAAACCATCGACCTTTTTTTCGATCACAAGTTTCCTTTCCACCACCCTACGCTTCCAGCAAATAGTCTCAACCGTCACGAGCCAACACATCCTCCTCCTCTTCCATCCCTCTCATCTTCTTCTTCTTCTTTCTCCTCTTCGGCCTCCTCCACTTTTCGTCCTTCTCCTCTTCCTCCTGCCCCTTCCGTCTTTCAACTCCTTATTCCTCTCTCTCCTCCATCCCTTCCTTCCTTCCTCCTTCCTTCCTTCCTTCCTTCCCCTTTCTTCCTCCTTCTCCTCCCTCCTGCCCCTCCCTTCTGCCTCCTGCTTGCACTCCTCCTCCCCTTCCTCCTCGATCAACAGTTCTCATACTTTCTTGATTAAACGACACAAAACACATCTTCTGCATCTCCTGAACTCCTTTTTTTCAAATTCCTTCTCGATTCCCCTTCATTGTAGACATCAAATCTCCCTACACTCTCATTCTTCTCCTCATAACGCTCCGAAACACTTTCATAATCACATGGGCACCACTCGCAAACCTAATACCTCCACTCACTTTCGCTTTTCTGAACTCGGCGCCATCTTCAACTACTTCTCATTTACGGTGAGATTTATCATCAACACGCCACTGGGGACGCATCCTCCATAATCCAAAGATAATTTCCTGCAACAGAACCACACCACTAATAATTGTCTCGTTTGCTTAATGATATCCACATTGATCCCACATAATTGTTGTCTATGTATCTAATCACTTTGTGACCATAATTCGAGACATTTTGTGCTGTGTCTGTGCAATTTCTTTTATAAAATTCCTTAATGTTGATACAGTTGTTGCTATATAAAACTTCTAACTTGTCTATATATCTCCTTTAGTTTGGCCGAGGCAAGAAACCTACATACAATACAATACAAATGATAGTTTGATCATACCGTTTGTCATAAATATATCTCTGTTGGCTTTTGGGTGATGCATTCATGTTTACTATTTATTGGTTCCATCCGATGGGATATCGCCATTCAGGGACAGTCGTTATGTTCCTTGTTTTTCAATGTAGTCTTGCTAATTCACTTAGCATCCAATTGAGAATATTATAACCATAATATATTACTTGCTCTGCTCAATTATTAATGACTATTTCTTTAATTTTGACATTTAACTCAGCTTTAATAATATTCTAATGTTTCTGTAACGTTCAGTTTTAAACTTTTCTTGCATTAAGTCTGCTTTATTCGGTTTAGTTTCTTAACTAATTGGAAATCTGTCTTTTGTCTAATTCCCTTATCTGTGTTTTCTTTATGTAAAATGATATTCGTGTTGCTCGTTAATTTTCTTCCCAAATTTGTCTTCGAATATTTTTCAATTCAAAACTCTGGGATAACTTTTCGATTGAATACAAACCACGTGTAACGAGGTTTCGAATTTTATGTTATCTGTAGCATAGGATTCGTGGGTATTTCCGAAAAGGACATCATTTACTTTTAGAATTAGTATTTCTATTAAAACATCTCGTATATTATAGACATACAGTTGTTGGCTTTTCAATTTGTGGTTTTGATGTTTAGTCAGTCATATATTGCTTTCCTTGGTGGTTCGTTCTGGTAATTATTTTAATTCCGTTCATTCGAATTTGACTTTCAACATTTCGGGGTCGATAAAATAAGTACCAGGGTGCAACATATTCCACTTACTCTCTCTAACGAAATTGCCAGCCATATACCAAAATTTGAAACCAACATTATATATATATATATATGAACCTACCTCACGGCAGAGTTGCAAATGAGGGCAGCTACATCAAACTCCATTCTTCACCAAGTGCCACATACTGGAGGAGGCTCTTAGTAATAACAGAGTAGCACAAAACGGTGGTGCACCAGCATGGCCGCAGATCTGAGCTGAAACTGCAGAGAAAATATATATTCTTTGATCCTTTTGTTTCAATCATTTGACTGGGGCCATACTGGAGCACCACCTTGAAGGATTTTAGTCCAACAAATCGATACCAGGACTTATTATTTAAGCCTAGTACTTATTCTATCGGTCACTTTTGCAGAAACGCTAAGTTACGGGAACGTAAACACACCAACACCAGTTATCAAGAAGTGATTGAGATGGGAGATAAATACTGACACACAAATACGCCGACAAGAACACACACACACACACATGAATACACACACACACATGAATACATACACACACATGAATACATACACACAGGCACACATATATGACGGGCTTCTTTTTGCTTCCGTCTACCAAAGATTTGGTCGCCCGAAGCTATTGTAGAAGACTTGCTCAAGGTTCCACGCAGTGCGATTGAACCCGGAATATATATATATATAAATATATATATATATATATTGGTAAAAACGGTAAGATAACAAAAGAAAGAAAGAGACCTCAATATTATGTAAATAGAGGAAATTTATCTGTAAAATAATATGTGACAGTTATTCTGTAGCCAGGATAAAACTCTGAATTTCGGATGCCGAGGTGGAAATCCACAACACCATCTCTTCGGTTATCTGGCCATCACACACCCACACACACCACACACACACACACATATATATATATATATATATATATATATATATATAGGTAAATATGGCCAGATAACCGAAGAGCTGGTGTTGTGGATTTCTACCTCGGCATCTGAAACTCAGAGTTTTATCTTGGCTATTGAATAACTGTCACATATTATTTTACAGATATATATATATATAAATTTTGTTTTTAGATTTGGTTTGCAAGGTTCTTTGCGTGAGTTCGTATGTTGAAGCATATTCCTGTTGTGTCTGGGGAGAGTTATTTTCTTTTTGTGGCTTATGATTTAACACTCACCGGTGAAATTTCCCCTTATTTGTTATTTTTATTTTCCTAAAATTTTCGTTGCGTCCTGCAACCTTTTTAATACACACACACACACGCACATATATATATATATATAGGTAAAGCATTTCTTCGCAGCACTTTATGAGTAGCTGTTATATTTTCTCACCCAGTAGTTTGCAGCGTTGTATTTTCTGCTCGATCTTTTCTCCAGTTGTTGATCTTTTCCAATTTTGTTCTACAATTGCATCTGTAACTACCTACATTTCTAGAACAATTGTAGGATTTCTCACAAATAGCAGTTCATCCTTCCGCGATATTATCCTCCATTAACATCATTCATTCTCTTCGCTCTTGGCACTAAATTCCTTTCTAATTTACGTTTATCTAATTAATGGTAAAACCAATTTTGGGGTGGGGATGAACTGTTTGTTTTAATTCATTAGTACTTTGTGAAGATCTTTTGTATGAAGCAGTTCCTGATTTCGGGGATTCTTCTGTTCTGTGTTGTTTTTCAATAGTATTATGGATCTTTATTTTATGTGTAGTTTCTTTGTGGATTTCATTAAGGATTGTGGTACCTTTTGTTCCATTCTCATTTTCTTTATGTTATCCAAATCGGTTCTTAAAGTTATATGTTTCTATCAGAACTTTTGGAAAAGCAACCCCTTTCTCTGAAGACTACTTCGAGCTGCTGAAAATATTAGTTGATTTGTCTTAGAGATATTGATGCCTGCATCTGTTTTTAGGATTTCTAAAAGGGTTCAGTTTTTAGTTTCGCTGTTGCTATGTTATTTTTAGGTTTTATCTGAGGGAGAATCTTTCGTCGGTCCATATGAAAGTATTTTATCGATTTTAACTCTTAAAGTTCTTTTTTTCGTTTTAAGCACATTGCTATATTCATAATTTCCAGATTTAGATTTTTCTACTCTTAAATATTCCTCACATTCATCTATGTCTAAATCTACGTTGGTTTCGTTCATAGTCAGTTACTGGCAGCCAATATTCTTGTATGTGTGTTTGCCGTTTGCTTTTACTGAGCTTTATTTTTGTCTTTGGGTTCTTTTACTGGTCAGCCATTCGTCTTGTGTAGCTAAAATCAGACCATGCGTTCCTACCTTCAACGTAGATCTTTTTTTTTTTTTACTCCATATTGCACCATATCGTCTCTCTTTGCTGATCACTGATTACAAACAAGTTAGTTTTCGTCTCCATTGTTTTCTTCAGCAATCCCATTTTGCTGATATCGTCACTTATAATTCGGCTAATTTTATTTTAATTTTCAGTTTTTTTACTTAGTATAATAAACAGTTGGCGTTTAATATTTTCTAACACAGAGAAAACATTTGAAATGCTTGCGAATTTATTGCCTTATATAAATTAGTCAACCGATTCTTAATTCTAGTTACTTTGTATCACTCCTTTATTGAATCGAAGTAAGCAAAAGTAAACAATAGTGTCTTACAGCTGTTTCTGGGTATCCCAGAAACACTATTATTAAGACAGAATTATTTACTCTTGCATACTTCAATTCACCATTGAAATAATTTAAATGATCTGATAAGCTTGTTCTGTCTTGCTTTTTTGTGTTCCTCCTCTTTTAATTGATACACACACACACACACACACACACACACACTCTCTCTCTTTTACTCTTTTACTTGTCTCAGTCATATGACTGTGTCCATGCTGGAACACCACATTTAGTCGAAGAAATCGACCCCATGGCGTATTCTTTGTAAGCCTAGTGCTTATTGTATCGGTCTCAATTGCCGAACCAGCATCGGTTGTCAAGCGATGTTGGGGGACAGACACAGACACATAAACATATACACACAGATACAGACACACACACATCTCTCTCTCTCTCTCTCTCTCTCTCTCTATATATATATATATATATATATTATATATATATATATATATATATTATATATATATATATATACATATACGACGGGCTTCTTTCAGTTTCCGTCTACCAAATTCACTGACAAAGTTTTGGTCATCCCGAGGCTATAGTAGAAGACACTTGCCCAAGGTGCCACGGAGTGGGACTGAACCCGGAACCATGTGGTTGGTAAGCAAGCTACTTACCACACAGCCAATAACTTAGTTTTAAGTGTAAATAAGAATCCATCTCTTGACATCACTTCTTTACTTCTAAGATATAAATATGTCCCAGGTTTAACAGCCTATCCATTGACATTTAGAACATTTATGCTTTCGGTTAATACATTGTTGGATTGCAATGCTGGAAGAGTTTTGGTGGGGAATATGCCGCATTTTTTGACTTATAAATGCGTTTTGTATATTACATTTAATAAAAATTGACGATGTTATCGATTCTAATTATCTTCTAGTGGAGTAGGGTATACTATTGATAGGTATAATTCTCCCGAGTTATGCTGGTTCATACTAGCTATTTTGCTTCTCCCTCATTCCTTTTCCAGACTATACTGGACATACTAGGTATTTTGTCACCATATCGGCCACTAATATATATGAGTTTCTTCTCTCATACACGCCATATTGATCTGTTTTTCGTATTTATGTGAAGTTATAAAGCTGTGATATATTTTCGAATACGTAACCCCAAAACAGGAAGCTCTGACGTATTTCAAAGCGTCATATCAGAATGTCTTTGCTAGAAACAGTCATTTTATTATTTCTATTCTAGATCACTCTCCTTTCTTTTCTCCTTTATCCTCTTCATATTCATTCGTTTTCTTTTTTCTTCACCCTTTTCTCCTTAGACTCAACCGTTGGTGTTTCAACGAAGAAGAAGATGGTTTCTTCATAGGATTATAAATTTTCTGATTGTGTGTGTGTGTGTGTTTTTTTACGATTGCGGATTTTGACTGGTGTATTTCTCTCTACAACTTTTCATGGAGATGAATGTAAGAAATAGTTTTATAAGGTTTCACCCACTTTCCTTGCAGTCTGACATAACCATTCAGTAAATTAGGTTATTTAACGTAAAGATATTTGTGTTACCTTCAGCGAAACAATAACGTTTAGAGGTCCTGGTTGAATTCATGTATTACTTCGCGGAAATGTTTGCTTTATTCGTAGCTACGGGAGATATTTCTGTTGATCCCTATTCATTGAAATTGTATGGTCAGTTATTCGCCATTTTGTTTAATATTCCTGTTTGATTTTTTATCATTATTTTCCCAATATATTTTATCGTCTTTGTGGTATTTTTCTACTTTATTATTTTTTTATCCGTGATACTGAAAGTGTATTTTTAGTTGTGGCTGTTTTCGAATAATTGCTTTGTGTGGTCATCATCCTCGTTTTGAATTTGTTTCTATTTACTATTTTCTCTCTGTCTGTTTTTGGTTTGTTGAGATAAGTTGTTCTTTTCATGTGTGGACGAATCTTTTGTATTATATTTTTTTGTGAGTATTGTATTGCAAAGCTCATGTGTTTATTGTTTGATGGGTTCTGTTGTTCTGTTTCTTTGCTTTATGGTTTATGGAGGTCTTATCTTTTACTGAGTTTGTCCTTTTTGTTTTATTTTCAGTGTGTATGCTTTGTGTGAGGCATTCTATAACGCTTTCTGAGATCTTTTTATTGATTATAAATCTACGTATATTCACATAAGCTATCTGAATTTAGATGTGTTCTTCAACTCTCTTTGTTCTTCTCCAGATCCCGTGGTGATAGTGTGTATTGAGTATCATATAAATGCGTTGTAAAAAGTATAAAACTTCTAAATGATGTTGTTTGGTCCATCGTTCTCTTGTAGTATTAACTAAATTTTGATGAACGCAGGCACCAGAAAGCAGGAGTTTAGCTGAGTGTTAAAAAGTTGATGCTTTGAAAAGGTACCACTTCTGACGATCGGGGGAATAGGTTTCGTAACGTGATGACGTTAAACTTACCCTATACCTTTCCTTTTAAACCCTTGGCTTGTAAGTCCTGTTCGATCTGTGTCTATTGCTGATCATGGATGATGTATTACACAGCTTTGGATCTTGTCGTTGTTTAACATCAGGTAAAACATAATAGAGCAGACCTATGTTGATTAATATACCCTATAATTGTTGTATACTCATCAACAATTTACCTCTTTTGTTCAAGAGACTACGGTCTGATGTGAAGGCAATTTAATTGTCTTTTGCAAGCAGAAGAACCTCAACAAAGCCGTCGTTTCACGAGCGTTGAATATATTTTGATTCACATCGATTTCTTTCTTTCTTCTTTAAACACTCTTTTACTTGTTTCAGTCATTTCACTGTGGCCATGCTGGAGCACCGCCTTTAGTCGAGGAAATCGGCCCCATGACTTATTCTTTGTAAGCCTAATGCAACAGAGATGAGGCGGGGCCAGAACCACTCGGAGACATTTTAACTAGTTCAATGCATTCTTGTTCTGGATTCAACTGAAAACAGAGATGTCAGTTCCGATCAAACCAAATGCGGATCGATCCAGTTAATTCTTCTTTTCTATTCTAGGCACAAGGCCCGAAAGTTTTGGGGAGAGGGTTAGTCGATTAGATCGAACCCAGTACCCAACTGGTACTTAATTTATCGACCCCGAAAAGATGAAAGGTAAAGTCGACTTCGGCGGAATTTGAACTCAGAAGCTAGCGGCAGACGAAATACTGCTAAGCATTTCGCCCGGAGTGCTAAAGTTTCTTATTTCTTTATTGCCCACAAGGCATAGAGGGGACAAACAAGGACAGACAAAGGAATTAAGTCGAGTACATCGACCCCAGTGCGTAACTGGTACTTATTTAATCGACCCCGAAAGGATGAAAGGCAAAGTCGACCTCGGCGAAATTTGAACTCAGAACGTAGCGTCAGAGGAAATATCGCTAAGCATTTCGCCCGGCGTGCGAACGTTTCTGCCAGCCGCCGCCTTAGAGACATATAAGTATTGACAGCAAGGCTGAATACAACAATGTGATCCATCTTCTATGTGCGAGAATCCATTGCCAAGCCTTTGTGAGTTGAGAAATACATCGCTAAATAAATTTGAATTATTAACTACGTTGAAAAATTCAAACAGGAACTTTTTCATAGCATCAACAACAGCTACAACAATAATACTAATAATAAGGATTTCGGTTATTTGCGGACAGTTTACAATTTGTGTCGTTATTTTCATAAAAAATGAAAGGAGAGGGGGGGGGTGAGAACGTTGACTTTCCAGGCGTTACGGAAATCCCATATTACGGTGTATTTTCAGGAGCGCAACATATTGGTAACGTGGACGTATACCAGTAAAGGAGCGTGGAGAAATGAACTACTACTACTACTACTACTACTACTACTACTACTGCCGCTGCTGCTGTTGCTGCTGCTGCTGCTGCTGTTTTTGATATTTGTAGAATAAAATGACAACATTATCGACCAAACAACTGGAGAGAGAAGGGTGAGAACATTGACTTTCCAGGCAACACAAGGAGGATGGTATCGCGTTACGGAAACCCTATATAACGGAATATTCTCAGGAGCGCAACATGTTGGTAACACGGGCGTGTGCCTACAGTAAGAGGATCGTAGAGAAATGGACTACTATTACTACTACTACTACTACTACTACTACTACTACTACTACTACTGCCACTACTGTTGCTACTACTGCTGCTACTGCTGCTGCTGCTGCTGCTGCTCTTTTTAATATTTCTAGAATAAAATGGCTACATTATCGACCAAATAAATGAGAGTGAAATTATTTCTATTAAAAAGACAAAAGACAATGTATAGAATGTACTTCAGACATTAAAAAAAGTAGGTTAAACTCTATTCGGTACTTAATCTCCACGTGAATTTGTACTTCAAACGGGAAGTGATGGCTGTTTAAAAAGATAATAAGCCAGAGGCTTAGTATTAAAAAAACGAAACGAAACGAAAAAAAAAACCCCACAAATTCTTCATCCGAAAGTGTTTCTAAATCCGTCACTAACCTCTTTGGTTCGAGGCTTTTAATCGTTAAAAAAAATACTGTTGAAGTATTGCGGAATCTGAGAAATTAAATATTTTATTTTATTTCGATTTGTTTTATTTGTTGCAGCAAAAAAAAAACAACAACAAAAAAAATAATTCCTTCGAAATTAGTTGACGGTGTTGTTGTTATTGCAGTCGTTGTTGTTGTCGTTGTTATTATTGTTGTTGTTGTTGTTGCTTAGCTCCAGAGCAGCCCTGATCGAGCAACCATACAAATACTCCAGCTGCGGAAAATCCTGTTTTTGTATTTTTAAATTTTGTGTTATTTTATCATTTTATTATGTGTCACAATATATCTAGGGACAACATAAGTTTATACGTCCTGTGGGGTTTCTGAGACAGCAGGATATGATTTTGGTGGTGGTTGTGGTAGTAGTGTTGGTGGCAGGTAAATCTCGGGGCTAAATTCAAATTTAATAAATCAAGCGACCACGTTGGGACTGATGCGTTTTTGTCACGTGATACACTGATTCAATTTAATATATCTTTCTACCATATTGGAAATGAGTGAACTCGTTTAATAAGTGGCAACAAATGTAAACCAAAAGAGAATACAGGAAAATTAGCAAATAGACGTTGGCTTGAGCGGGTAGTCAGAAGTATACCCCGTACCCACATGGCCCCGGGTTGTGTTCCACCGCATGGCACCTAGGACAAGTGTTTTCTGCTATAGCCCAGGACCTGCGTAAAACGTGTGAGTGGATTTGGACAAATGAAACAGAAACGATCATGGGATATATATATATATATATATATATATGCGCGCGCGTGTGTGTGTATCGAAACACTGAGTAGATAAAACAGGGGACAACTGATGAAGGAATTGTCCTTTAAGTTGCCTGTCTCGTTTCTCTAATTGTTTCTTTCGTTGTCCGAAAAAAAGTTCGTTTTCCATGTTTTTTTTTATGTTCTCGTTTTTCATTTTGTTCACGTTTGTTTGACGTCCTGTACTCATATATGCATGTATATATACATATATATGTACGTATGTACATATATGTATGTATATATACTTATATATTTATATATATTATTTATATTATATCATATATATATATATATATATAATATATATATATATACACACACCTATATATATATATATATATATATATATAATATATATATATACATGCATACATACACACACATATATATATATGTGTATGTATATGTATGTTTATCCCCTTCCATCGCTTGACAACCGGTGTCAGTTTACCTACGTCCCCGTAACATAGCAGTTCGGCAAATGAGACCGATAGAACCTAGAACAAAAAATAAACACCAGAGTCGATTTTCTTCACTGAAACCCTTCGAGGTGTTGCTCTAGCATGGCCGCAGTCCTGTGAGTGAAACAAGTAAAAGAAATGATTAAAAATGAAAATAGACAATTATCGTTTAAGAAATATGTACGAGAATGATGAAAGGCATGTGCCTTAGTGAAGAAGTGTTGTTCTCACGATCGCGAGGTCGTGGTTTCGATTCCTGGCCTGACCGCTGCGTTGTATTCTTGAACAAAATACTTCATTTCATGTTGCTTTGTGATAACTTCCACATCGGATATGAGGAAAACCGTGCACTTAATCAGACAATATTGATTTTGATGAAGGAAGTGAACTAATTTATGGCACAAAATATTGAATCACAACAAATTAATTTTCTGTTTAGGGTGTTGCTATTGTAGCTGTTAAACCTCACAGCAGTTCTAATTAATCAACCAATGGCGTAAGACATTTCCGCTAAGACAGTCTGCTCTTTCTTTTAAGCATTGTGCCTCTTGGAATACATTAGTCAATGGATTCATCCCGTACCAAGACACGGTTTGATTTGAGTCTGTTTTGGTTAATATTTCTAAATGGCTGAAGACCGGATAGCGGATGATCGTTCGTTCTCATAGAGACTGTTTCCTTTGAGAGATGTCGTTAGACAGTATTTGACAAATTATGATACATACAAATAAAAAGAATAAAGGATCTTCGTTGGAGTTGCTTACGTTTATACGATATTTAAATTGTTTATACTATCCTAAGCTTTAGCTGTATAAACGAACCAGTCATGTATTTTTGACTTCTTACAGGTTTCTTCGTTGAATAGCTTCGACTGAAGGAGGAATCTCTAATGCAAATCCAATCATCAATAATGCTCTATGTTCGTAGACTCGTTGTATTCAGGCTGGTTCGAGCCGCCCAGCAATTAAAATCTGACACGTAAACTCGATAGGGCATTCTTTCTAACACTAAGAGTGAAGTCGGTATATAATTAACAGTGGTTGATTACCGAGTTCTGATGTCGATCAGATAAACGGTTAATCTTTTCTTTGAATCACTTAGAAACGAAAATTAAATGAATGAACGTCTTTCTATTACTAATTATTTCTTCGAATATTAACTCCAGGAAGTATAAATATCTTACATCTGTGTAAGAAAATACATATTCATTTATTCGTGGACTACGATATATACTTATTTTATATTAAAACGAGAACTCCAATAAATGAGTGTGTTGAGAAGTGTTTTGGAAGAGCTGAGCTTGTATGCCTTCGGAAACAGTAACCTCACTAAGTGGTATATCTTGTCTGTCTAATTAACTTTTACCTAGAATCACACAACCCTTGATAAATGTCTAGATTCACGAATATTGAGCCAAAGTTGGATTGTGAAATTGCTTCACATTGCATTGTGGAGCTCATACGAAGCCATATGTAGACATATATATATGTTCAGAGGTTTTCTCATTCTATAGTCACAATAATGTTTAAATCGGAGAATGTTGTTAATATCGGTGATATGTTTAACTTGAGGAATTTTCATAAATCTTTGGCCTTTAAAAAACAATGCCATAAGATATTGCAAATATTTCACACATTTGCTAATCTATCAACTGTTACAAATATAGCTCTTACGAAACCCCAAGAAAAATATATTTGTTTTTCACAAAATCCTTTAAATTTAGTTTACCAAAAATTTGTGTTTCTGTTTTCTTTTAATTCGTAGAATTGTGTTATATTATTTTTGAATTTTCCAAATTGAATTAATCTGTTGTTTGTCACGTGGAAAATCCTTATTATTACATTATTCATTTTTCGGTAATTCTAAAAAAATATTTTCTCTAATCTTAAATTATGTTATCCTTCTAAAATTGTCTCTCACCATAAAGCTTGTTTTATTATTTTTTTCACTGAACGAAAATTGACATTTTCCTATAAAGTATAGAAATAATTTTCGCAATCAAAAGGAAGATTTATTTTTTATCACTCCATCATGGTGCTGATATTTTTAATGTAATGCCATTATTTCATAACTCAGTAAGTAAACAGTATTAGAGGAAATAACTGCATAAATTATCTAACGTATACCGGCACACATTGACGTAAATTCCTGGAAACACGCACCCACACCATGTTGTAAAAAAAGGCGCCCTATTAAAACTTACTAAAAGATATTTAAACATAGATTCATAGATTCACAGCTATTGGAGAGGTGAGGAAATATAATGTTAAAGTTATAATTTTCCGTATGTATACATACATACACTGCATGTATATATATATATACATACACACGCATATACTACACACACATATGTATATATATATATGTGTGTGTGTGTGTGTGTCGTATCTACCAATCTCTAGTGGAATGAAAAGCACAGTCGACCCCAACCGAGTTTGCTTTTAATATTATGGGTGCTGCGTTGCATTCAGTGACTGCTAATACAAAACATTTAAAACCATATTTACTTGGAAGTAGATTAGATATGAGGAATACAAAAAAGAAATGAAAAAGAAAAAGAAAAAAAGCAGTTAGAAACAGGATAACAAGGAATCGACTGGAAACTGAATAGCTGTTTGATAGATTTAAAGCAGTACGATGGAATCTTCTCGAAATAACATTAAATATAATTTTCCTTTTTTTTTTCCTTTTGGCTTGACATCTATTTCCCTTTTCATGTTAAAAATTATTTACCGTCATCTTTTTTCTTACTGAAAAACTTGAAAGAATTTATTATGAATATTAGGATTTACTACATTCTAGTGAATTCCAACATAGTGAATTTCAATATTTTTTTTTTATCAAATATAACATTTCATATACCCCTGATAAGAAATAAAAAGAAGTGTTTCCTTTATAATCAATGAAATAACTACGCCATCACAGGTTAGACATATTTTAGTCCAGTTCTTATTCAGAATTCACACTCACAGTTTTTATAGAAACGAAGAAAAAGTAATGTCGAAAGAAATGGGAAAGAAAAGGCATGAAATAATAAAACTGAAACCATATAGAGGAAACAAAACAAGATTAATAGATTACATTCCCCCGACGATGGAATATTCCCCGCCCCACAAATGAAATCATGCTGTCGTTTGGAACACAAAACGTCTTTTAGCATCAGATATTTAAGATACGAAGAGAAAAATAAATAAAATAAAATTTCTATACACTAAAGTTATCAAAGTTTTTGAGTTATTAAAATAAGATTGCGGCTATTTCTATTTGTCTTGAAGTAAACCATATGTCAGAGGAGAGATAGATAGATAGAGATAGAGAGGGAGAGAGAAATAAGAAGAAGCAGAAGAAGAAGAGAAAGAGGGATATACTCACAGAGCAGAAGAGTACTTCGTTTAAACAACCTTTCTTGGTCCACTACTATTCTGTTGTCGGGAAATTTCTTTTCAATCTGTCACTGTCACATGTTCGTTACTCGCAGGCAAATTATTCTTTCAATATTAACTATATAAGCAGAAATAATGACAAAAGAATCCCATTTTCTTGCTTGTGCCAGCCGATATTTCTGTGGAACAAACTCATTCAGTTACAATTATATCAATTATAGTGGCGGTAATGTTATTGAAAAGCTTTATTTACCTGCTCATTAATTTTAAACAATGCAATCCATAACGCCATTTCATCAGGAAACCTGCATTTTATCTTTCTATGAAATTCCATAACTTTGCGGAATTTCCATTATAAATTGAATATCCTTACGCCCATTACATACCGATACAAATACATAAATACAAAATATAAAATACACTAATAGAAACACAGAGAAGGAGATTACATATAGACTTACGCACATGCAAACATACAGCGGAACATAGTTACTCTCTGGTGCGTCTCACGCATTTATAATTCCGCCATTTTCCCCAAACGTCTTGCCGTGGAGCATAGAAATGTAAAAATATACATACGTGTCCATTTTATTCACTTTCACGTATCTCCTGATGCACATACTTAAACATGTCTCTCACCATTTGTTCTTCATTTCTGCTCAACGTTTCTTACCTGTTTCACTATCAATTGTCTATCAATACGATTATTTCTTTGCCGACGACATATATACAACACACCCAGAGGTGATAACTACCTTTCAATCCAACTTAATTACACTTCATGTATATATATATATATATATATATATATATATATATATATATATAATATATATATATATATATATATATATATATATGTATATAATATACAGTATACCTACCATTCTGTATATATGTATGAGTTTCTTTCTAGGTCTCTTTCACAAACACACTCACATACACACACACACGCACACACACACACTCTCTCTCTCTCTCTCTCTCTTTCTCAGTATCTCTCAACCTATCCGTATATCTGTGCGTATATTCTCTTCATTTTTTTATACACACATGCTCCCTTGTCTGTCTCCTCTTTTCTCCCTCATATATATATGTGTGTGTGTGTGTGTGTAGGGAGAGAGAGAGAGAGAGAGATTGATTATATATACATATATATCATATATATAAATATATATATCCACACACACATACACACACACACGCACGCACACACACACACATATATATTATATATATATATATATATATATATACATACATACATGCATAGATACACACATGTGTATGTATATATATCTCTCACATATATCCACATTCACTTGTATTTATATAAACCAATGGAACTCGTGGCAATTTATAAACATTTATGTCCGTCATGAAACACATTTAACTAATGTAGCTGTCTTCAGCAATATGGCGTCTTGTATAGCGAAGTATCCCGTTTCTGATTGGTCACAAAGCACCTACCTTAGGCCACACCTATTACCGTTGCTTTGAACATCAGCATGCATTGAATCAATCATCTGCGCGAAAGGAGCCATTGATGACTAACATGGCGACGTAGCAGTGACAATGGATTGACATTTTGGAAAATTGGACTTGTCACTTTGAGCTTTATTAATACTGTAATTTGATATAGCCAGATCTAGGGAGAAATATAGTGAATGCAAGGTGAATCAATGGACGACTACGAAATCTCGAAAAGAGCGATTTTCTTTTAGTATAATGATGAAGAAAATTATGGATGTTCTCTGTTGGTTCTCAGTTTATATTTCGAAATCTTCACTTACCAGGCTAAACTTCATTTCATTTTCTAACAGTTAGGAATGAGTAATCATCACACATTTGTTGCATTCCTGCACTTATTTACCTTCCTGCATGGAAATATTGTATATCTGATGAGAGTGAGTCTATGTGGTTAATGGGAATGTTTGAAATAACAGCCAATTCTCTCTCACATGACCTTGCCACTGCCTTAGAGATGCAACACTTCATCAATAATGTAGAGCTATATATAATCTTGCGAAAGAACTACAATATCCTATCTATCTATCTATCTATCTATCTATCTATCTATCTATCTATCTCTATCTATCTATCTATCTATCTATCTATCTATCTATCTATCTATCTGTCTGTCTGTCTGTCTGTCTGTCTGTCTGTCTGTCTGTCTGTCTGTCTGTGTATAATTTCTTTCACTCTCCCTCTCTTTCTGTTTCTCGGTATACACACATACACAGTCGTTGATAAATTGTTACCTGGCAAGAAAAGAAAAAATGCCAGGGAAGACAGCAAGAATCTTTAAAGTTGGTGAAAACGTGTATATGAGGGCATATAAGTATGGAAACCAGAGTTGGGAAGGTGGGGCAATTACTAAATGCAGAGGTAAAAATGACGTATTGGGTAAAAAGTTAAAAAGGTATACAAAAGACATAAGAACGAACTGAAAAAGAGATTCAGGAAAAGCGAACCAAAGAAGCTGGAGGAACTGATGGAATGGTTGTACGATGCGTTCCAAATACCAACGCCACTGCACGGGATTGAACCCAAGCGTACAAGTGAGAGGAAAAGAAAATATACAGGTTTCCTGAAAACGGATGCCAAGCGCAAAAAGTATTAGATTGTACGAAAAATAACTCAAAAAGGGAGGTTGAGGGGGTGAATAAAAAAATTATTATTCCTAAATAAAATGACACCTCCTAAGAAAAACGTAAAAGGCGAAAGGTTGTAGGGAATTAGTAATAATACTACACGCTTCTCACGTGACGAATGGAATGACTTAGTCACTATAAGCAAAGAGAAGTGCAAGCAGTACCAGAGTACGTAGAAGGCGGTCAGGGATAGTCGTGTCTTTACTGGTTTACTCTTTTACTTGTTTCAGTCATTTGACTGTGGCCATGCTGGAGCACCGCTTTTAGTCGA
>NC_043009.1:2007728-2022728 GCF_006345805.1 Octopus sinensis
ATCTTATGATATTTATGTGAGTCTGGAAAATGAGTATACATAGGTTTCAGAAATCATCTCGTCATACCTGTAACCATATTCATACTATATGAAGGATAATACCATAACATTTGACTCATTCTGTTAGGCGTGTTTAAGTGTAGTTTGAAAAAACTTGTACTGTTCTTAGAATCGGCCCTTTCTAATACTTTATTGTTCTATGGAGCAGTCTTTGTGAAACTTAATTCATCGCATGATATGTATATGTTGGAAACAATCTTAGTAATGCTGTCAACTAACTGTTTCATTATTGACGGAGGATGATTAGAATCTCTGTCCATGTTGCAGATATCTTCATTTGTTTATGGAAAGCTTTAAAGTTGCTTCTACTAAGGTTCATATTAACGTGTACGAAATCTATTACTTTAAGATTAGTGCTAATTATAGTTTTTGGGCACAGTTGACTAAATATTTTGCATACTTTCTATCTTATTCTAAAGCTATCATGACTATTTTTATTACGTATTACTCGTGGACTGTCCTACCAATATAATCCTATGCTGGCGAATTCTATTTCATTGTTATACGATGTAGAAGCCAACCAGATCTGTTAACCATTTGCTACCTTGTTTTCTCATTGAAACATTAAACAGTTCGTCTCTATTCTTTTCCTTCGAAAGAGATTAAATTTAGAAGGCAATGATTTCCTTGCGTTCTTTATAATGGCTGTATAGGTGATAATGGCAGTTGCACGTGCCTTCCAAAACTGGAGTGTCTCCCGTAAGAGATCTTTGGAGGTCGAGGTGTAAAACTCCACGATGTCGAACTGTGCAGATTTGGATTTGCGCTTTTCTCATTCAGTGGTTGCGTTGTTACATATACATTATTTAATGCTTGAGGCGGCTCCGGTATGTCTCATGATATGTCTTTATTATGCTTATTTCGCTGTTTTTAGGATTTGTTAGCCTACAGTTAGGGTTGTGCGTGAAATTGTCTTTATCGTTCTTCATGGTTAAGAAAGGTTTCCGTGAATTGGGGCATTCTACTCTACCTTCGATGTTAAATATCATGACTGGTTTTTTGCCTTACCGTTTATAAAATTACAAGTCCTACAATTCATTTTTTAATGTTTTAGATATATTATCGATTAACAATTTATGTATGCGATTATCTCTCTCATAAATAATTTTGTTTTATCTGCTTTCATAAATGCGTTTGGAGAGTTCTTCAGAGGTTCAAGAAATGTGTGTTATTCATGTCGGAAACTATTGGATATATGTTTGAATTTAACACACAGGAACACACACATATTTGTATGTAAATTTATACAAGTTTCTATCTATCTATCTATCGCTCTATCTATCTATCTATCTATCTATCTATCTATCGATCATCTATCTATCTATCTACCTATCTATCTATCTATCTATCTATCTATCTATCTATCTATCTATCTATCTATCTATCTATCTATCTATCTATCTATCTATCTTTCTGTCTGTCTGTTTTACTGTCTGTCTGTCTGTCTGTGTGTGTGTGTTTGTGTGTGTCTGTCTGTCTGTGTGTCTGTCTGTGTGTCTGTATGTGTGTCTGTGTGTCTGTCTGTCTGTCTGTGTTTCTGTGTGTCTGTCTGTGTGTGTCTGTGTGTCTGTGTGTCTGTCTGTGTGTGTGTGTCTGTGTGTGTGTCTGTGTGTGTGTGTCTGTCTGTGTGTATGTGTCTGTCTGTCTGTGTGTGTGTGTCTGTCTGTATGTGTGTGTGTATCTGTGTGTCTGTGTGTGTGTGTGTTGTGTGTGCGTGTCTCCCTGTCTTCCTACCTGCCTGTCTATCTATCTATCTATCTATCTATCTATCTATCTATCTATCTATCTATCTATCTATCTATCTATCTATCTATCTATCTATCTAATATCTAATACCTATCCTTTCTTTTATCTTTTCTTTGCAACAATCTTTAGATTGCAGTCATGCAGGGTCGAAGCCTTGGAGATATTTTAGTCAAATGAAGCTACTCCAGTGCTTTGTTTTCAAGCCTGGTACATATTTTCTTTTGCTGAACCGCTAAGTTACGGGGAGGTAAACATACCAGCACTGGTTGTCAAGCGATAGTAGGAGACACATACAAGCACAAAGATACACACACACACAAGGACACAGACACACACACACACATACACACACTCAAATGTGTATATATATATATATACTACAGTTTGCTTTCAATTTTTGTCTACCAAATCCACTAACAAGTCTTTGGACGGTATGTGGTTATAGTAGAAGACACTTGATATAGTTACTCACACTGGATATGAACCAGGAGTCATGTCATTGAAAAGCAAGATACTTACCACACAGCCGCACTTGCGCCGTGATCACGTGACCGACCATAATATCGGATGTCGTTACACAGCGCTTTATATAGTTTTAACCTTCGAGTGATGCCACCTCGCTGGCTAGGTGAGCAGGTCAACGTTGGCCTCCGATCGAAAAGTGGACTGGAGCAGTGTGAAAAGTACACAAAAACCCGGCTGGTCTGGGAACCGAACCCGGGAACTTTCAAGCGCTTTCACACACACACAAACACACACACATACACATACATACATGTATAATCAATAACTTTAAGTTCGGGTATACACTTTGTAGTATGTCGTTTAAAGCCCATTCACAGTATTCGGCTACTTGATGTCATCATAAGTATGGATGTTTATGCCATTGGATATACTTCAGGAATTCCTTCGTGTCCGTAGTGTCTATAAAATATATGAGAGAAAGAAAATAGAATCCACAAAATTCTTCATTATTCTCTACTATCGTTTCGCATCTCACCGGTGAGGCAGCGGTGCATGATGGGTCGAAACGATCGTAGTGAATAAAAAGGAATTTCATGAATTCCATTTTCCTTCTGTCTTTATAAAATATATAAAGACATGTACATATGATGTACACTCTCATTCGTGGATGAGTTGAAAATCACCAACAGAAATATTTGCTAAATGTAAAACGACGAAGGCCAACCTGCAATACAAGACTAACTTCAGATCTATTACGAATTCAAATATGGTTTTTATGCTTCACATAAAAGGGTTTACTTTAGTAAGTTAACATAAAAATGTCCAATGCAATATATTGCTTGCTTCCTTGCTTCATGGGTTGGGGTCATCCAAGAGGTTTCGTCTTGCGTAGAGCTGATCAGATCGACTAGTGCTTCGCGTCAGTGGTGGACCTGCGCCAGCCCCTCTGCTTCTTTGAAGATGATATCAAGGCTCCGGAGATCTTCCTTTATTACATCCAGCCATCTGGCGTGGGACCTGCAATATACATTGGTTTCAGAGTTTGCCACAAGGTCAGCAATTTCGAAGACAAAAGGGATAGGGCGATTACATGGATCCTAATGCTCAACTTGTACTTATTTTATCGTTTCCGAAACATTGAAGGGCAAAGTCAACTTTGGTAAAATTTGAACTCAGAACTTTAAGACATATGAAATGACGCTAAGCATTTTTCCCGGCGTGCTAACGATGCTACCTACCTTAAAAAAATAAAATTCAATATTCTTTCAAATGTTGGCACAAGGCCAGCAATTTTGGAGGGGCACGGGGTAAGTCGATTACATAGACCCCAGTACTCAACAGGTAATTATTTTATCGAGTAGGAAAGGATGAAATGCAAAGTCGACTTTGGCGTGATACGAACTCATTACGAAAACAGACAAAATCAGTTAAGCCATTTACTCGGTGTGCCAACGATTCTGTCCGCTTGCTGCCTAAAAAAAAAACACAAAAAGTGAAAGTTAATATTAAAATTTAGAAAAAAAAATTTTATGTTTGCAGTAAATATCTTGTAAGTGTAACTAGAACATAGAAATAAGTACAGCTCTTGCAAGAAGCTTAATGACTTTGGATGGTTTTCATGTAAAGATCAATATAATCTTAAATTATAACATTTAGGGCTTGAGTTTGTTTCTGTTGCTAATGCATGAAAAGAGATCCTGAAAAGGTAAAGTTTAGGTATGCAAATATAACTGTTATATATATACACACACATACAGAGGTACGTATGCATGCGTATATATATATATACATATATCTATGTATGCATGTATAAATATATATATATATGTATTTGTGTGTGTATGCGTATATATATATATATGTATGTATATATATTATATTATATATGTGTGGTGTGTACAGAAATGTATATTATATATATGGTATTATATATATATATATTATATATATCTATATATATATATATATATATATACCACGCATAATTCTACCCCATGTCCTTGCCAATTACTTTCACAAATTTCATAATTTTAACTCTTTCTTATGTGCCACGTGACAGTTTTGTATAGCAATTACTTCCGGAGTCTTTCAAGGCTAACATTTCTGAGGTTCATTACATATTAAATTACTTAAGCTGTTTCCGCACATTTACGTCTTTCATATTTTTGTGTCAAATCCTTTGAATAAAACCCAGAGGGATTTTCAATTTTAATTTCATCTAAAACATTTTTTATGTTACTAAAACCCTTGTCAAATAGCAGCTGTTTATTAATCTTGAGCGTTTAAATGCTTAAACTGTGTACGTATGAATGTTTTTATGCATCTATGTTCGTATGTAGTGTATATACATGCATATATATCTTGTACACGTATGTTCATGTATATATATATATATTTATATATATATATATGTATATATATATAATAATATATATATACATATATGTATAAATTTTTCTAGCTATTTATTCCTATATACATACGTATGAACATAAATACATCATAAACACACCACATACACACACATACACACCACAACACACACACACACACACACACATATATATATATATATATATATATGTACATATGTATATATATATATGTACATATGTATATATATATATATATGTACATATGTATATATAATATATATACATATATATTATATATAATTATATGTGATATATATATAATATTAGCATATATATACATATGTACACATATATATCTATGTATATATATATCTATGTATATATATATATATTATATATATATATATATATATATATATATATATATATGTATGTATATATATACATGCATACATATGTAGATGTAACCTTAACAAATACATTAACGATTAAATCATTTTTTCTTTTTAAAACCTTTCCTCTCTTCACATTCTCACACGTCATCTGACTCCAATCCTACCCTTTTAAACCCAACACCGTAAACACCACTTACTTCTCAATTAGCTGGCCTAAGTTACCTCCATTTTCAACAACCAATTAAATCGAATGTTTACCTTTCAAAATTTACACTTCTAATCATTCTGTTTGTTTTTATTCATAAATAACGTAAAAGCGTTTTCAATTAACATTATAATCCACCCATGACTACCGCCACCCTTACCTATTCCTTTCCTCCTTAGCTTTTATTCCTTATCGTTGCCTTACAATATATCTCTGTTTAAGAACAATTACGAACATTCTATTAAAGCTCTGACGAGTTCTACTTGAGAACCAGAGAGTTTGCCATGTGTCAATATTCTTCCAGAACAAATATTATTCGCTCTGGCATCATAATACTGAATTCTTTATTCTTTATTTAGATTGTGAGATTGTAGCTTTCCTTGTACTTACACAGAAGCACTTTCTCTTCTGTTATATGTGTGTGTGTGTGTGTGTGTATTCATTACTAGTTACGGCCGTATACACACATACACGCACACACACAGACACACAGACAGACACACACACACACACATCCCGGTGGGTCACCGGGAAACTCTGAGTTTCCCAGCAACGGAGTTTTGCTTCGTTGAGCTTTTTCTTTTCCAGGTTATTTCGCATGATTTCAATGAACGTGATATCGAAATCACGCGTAAACGGTTCGTTTCCCCCAAAAGGAAAGTTTTGGCTGCTATTTCTTGCACGCCCTGCTACCACGTAACAGGTATTCCGGATCCTTTATTGCAAATAGCTGTTATGTGGAAGCAGGGCGTGCTAGAGACAGCAGCCAAATCTTTAGCGGTGAGATGCGTTGAATGCGCTCGAAAAAAAACCTACGGGAAACAACTATTTCAGACGGAGGTGACCAAGGTGAAGCTTCATAAACGAGGAATCTTCGTTAGATTATATTCGCAAGTTGTGGAAGTCATCTGAACAATGCGAACAAAATCTTCAGTTTTTCTTTGGGATTGCAAAAAGATCCAAGTGTCTTGCTATGCACTGAGATAAAATGGGGCGCTAATAGTAATGGTGTATCAAATGTTACCGTGAGAGAATGCCAGTATCTTAAACGCTTGAAGGTGTTAATGTGGCTGCAAGAAGAAAAAAACAAAACAGGAAAATAAAAAAGCCAAATCGGTTTCTAGTCAGGATGTTCTTCCATACGTATACTTATGGATTTATGTAAATACACGTACGAATGCGCGCACACACACGGAGTCGCAGAAGCGCTGTCACGATATATGGCGTACTTAGGCATTTCTAGTATTGCTGCATCCACATCATTCTCTCTCTCTCTCTCTTTCTCTCTCTCTCTCTCTCTCTCTCTCTCTCTCTCTCTCTCTCTATATATATATATATATATATAATATATATATATTATATATGTTATATATCAACTATAGCCTTTTCTCACTGTTCTAAGCTATTAACCGTTCCTTTTTTTCCAGTTTCACGATTTCCTGCTCTTCTTTTTCCATTACAATCTCTTTATTTTTACTCGTGTGCTTCTATCTTCCTTTTCCTGCTTCATTAAGTCTTCTCTTCGCACTGTTCACGCAGGAATTAGACGTCTTTTCCCATTCCTCTCGGTTTAGTGTTAAACGCCATAAGACGTTCTAGATTTTTCCAAGCATTACTTGTATTACTGCATTTTATGGGTCGAAACATCATTTATGCTATCTTCTTGTTCGTGTCTTTCCGTCTTAAACGTATCATGAATTCATAAGACCACACATATCTATATTCTGGTTTTCGTTTCGCTTTTTGCCCCTTTTCCCACAACCCGTATCATAAACATTGCTTTGGTGGAAGGCATTTTGTTCTCCCTGTTCGTTTCGTTTTACATTATTTCCGTTACCACCTGTATAATCCTTTTTTGGTTTTTGTTCGATTTCCTTGGACACAAATCTATACTCTCGCAGTTCCAATAAGTTTCGGTTACCTTTCCGATAAATAATATTGTCTTAGGTGTAAAATAAAATGGAGGTTTCCAATTGCCAACTGATTTAGGGATAGCATTCATGCATTTCCGTGTCTGTTGTCGTTTCGTTTATTCTATAAATTTCATTGTCCTTCTGCACTGCTTTCCGATATATATATATATATATATATATATATATATAACACGTGTGTGCGTATGTATTTATGCTTGTACGTATATGCCTATACACATATGTATACGCACACATATAGATAATTCTAATCGGGGAAAAAAAATACGAATTGACAAAAGGTATCGACGTGGTATGTTAACTTGAAAAGAAATTATATTGTGATACTTTTCTCTCATAACTGAATATAGATATTAAATGATATTAAATGATATTTGAATGGAACTGTATTTGCTAATTCGATATAACATATCAGATAAATGAATATTTCTTACTGTTTAGTAATTGAATGAAAGAACTTGTTGATTGAATTAATAACAAAGCACAATTAGAAGCAAAACCTCTCAAACATCACACATACTCTCGAACAGACATACATTATTTTTATCATACTAAATATGCATATATACTACATTTTTATACACACAACACAATATATATATATATATATATATATATATAATATATATATATATATATATATATATACTCATTATTTTCTTTTGGCTTGTTACCTTAGTTCTAATGTGTGAAAATGGTAGCGATCATAAAAGAAAAATCAGTAATAATTATGTTAATCTGCTGGACTAATAGCAATGTGGAGGAAGCACAAAACGAAAAAAAAAGAAACAAAATACACCAAAATGGCTATATCGATTTCAGCTATCTATCTATCTATCTATCTATCTATCTATATGTTTGCCTGTCTGTCTGTCTCTCGGCCTGTCTGTCTGTCTATCTATCAATCTACGTGCATGATCACTGCAACTCGATTTCGAGCATTGCCATCGCTTAATTGTTCTCTTAAACATGAGCAGCTTGGATATGGCGCTTCAAGACCTGAACTCTTTTGTACTCATTCACTAACACATACTTTCACTTTGGCATGGATTCTTTATTGAGTATTTCGCCTTTTTCAGCGACGGCCAATCATAGTATGCCCGACACAATGGAGGTATTAGAAATCAAGCGATGATTGTGCCTGAAGTAAGAAAGGCCTTGTGCAGGCACTAATTCCACTGTGTAAGCAACGTATGCAATTATTCAAAAAGAAGAACTACTCCTCATCATTGGATGTAAACAAATCCACAGGTGTTAGGTCAGAGTTTTCCTCCCCAGACAAAGATGTCGAAACAAAGTCTAGGGGTTTCACACTCCCAGCTATTGGACGGTCATTGATACCAATGAGTTGAGTCGTCATTTTGGCATGTTTTGATTTCATTGTATTAAAGGGTTTCGATTGAAAGCCACCGTTCTTGCTAAGTAGAGTTAGTAAGGTACCGGTTTAGTTGGAACAAACATCACATATGGCATTTTGTTCGACGCTTTAACGATTCTTCTCAACCAGCACCTCCCATTATCCTCTATAATAATGCTTCGAAAGCTTGGCAGAAGGCCAGTAATTTTCGGGTGGAGTGTGCTGCTTGATTATATCGACCTCAGGGCTCAGTTGGTACTTATTTTATCGACCGCCTCAAATCATAAAAGGCAAAGTCGATTGCTGCGAAATTTGAACTCAGATCGTCAATCCAGAAGAAATACCGATCAGCATTTTGTCCGGCATGCCGAGGATTCTTGCAGCCTGACGTCTTCTGCTGACTATAACTCCTTACTCTTACACTTTTACTCTTTTACTTCTTTCAGTCATTTGACTGTGGCCATGCTGGAGCACCGCCTTTAGTCGCGCAAATCGACCAAAGGACTTATTCTTTGTAGGCCCTAGTACTTATTCTATCGGTCTTTTCTGCCGAACCGCTAAGTTACGGGGACGTAAACACACCAGCATCGGTTATCAAGCGATGTTGGGGGAACAAACACAGACACACAAACATATAAACAGACATACATATGTATATCATTATATATATTATATAAAGGCTTAGTAAAATAAATACTTTGCGCATACTGAACTCATTAGAAATAGCAGCTAAAAAAACTTTTAAAGCTATTTCTAATACTTAAAGAAAATCTCTCTCATATATAGTGTTTGCTTAATTCAACTCACAGTTTGGGGTAAGACATCGAAAAATCAAATGCTAAGTTTTCGAGAACGTACGATATATATATATATATATATATATATATATATATATATATATATATATATATATATATATATATATATAAGACGGGGCTTCTTTCAGTTTCCGTCTACCAAATCCACTCACAAGCTTTGGTCTGCCTGAGTGTAGTAGTAGAAGACACTTGCCCAAGGTGCCACTCAGTGGGACTGAACCCGGAACGATGTGGTTGGTAAGCAAGCTACTTACCACACAGCCACTAAGGCGGCGATCTGGCAGGATCGTTATTACACCGGGCAAAATGCTTAGCGGCATTTCGTCCGTCTCTATGTTCTGGGTTCACATTATGCCGAGGTCGACTTTGCTTTCATCCTTTCGGGGTCGATAAATGAAGTACCAGTGAAACACTAGGGTCGATGTAATTGACTAGTCTCCTCCCCTCAATTTTCAGGTATTATGTCTTTAGTAGAAAGGATTAAGAAAAGAAAATACTAAATAATGCACTCCTTGGTGTTAAAAAGATGGGATAGCCACGCCTGGAATACTTCTGTATATATTTCTGGTTGATTAGAGTGAATCTGGGGACAAATATTAAAGAAAAAATACATAAAAGTCAACTGCATTCATAAAAAAAACAAGTACCTGCCACTGTCGTTGCTGAATTTGCTAAAAATAGCAGCTTAACCTTCATAAAATCAAACCTAATGTCTTCAATATTGAAGGGAAGCATCATACAATAAACTCCTAAGTCCTGTAAACAAAAGCAGAGGAAATCAGCCGCGGCCGCAATAAACGTTGCAAACCTTAGCTTCTAGGGCGGCACTGGACACAGCATTGAGAATTTGATTTTAGTCGCATAAATAAATGAGATTTCATCTGTCCTCTGATGGTAGCAACCATTAGCATTATTCCATCTTAAGTTACCAAGCATCTTGCATCAACACAGATCCCTGAATTTTCTGCCTCTTTCTCTATTCAAATTCATATTTTAAATCTCTTGTCGAATATTTATTTAGAGCCTAATAGAGTCTAAAACCTAACGTCAAGCCTCCGGATTTATGACGCTGAAACTAATTCAGATGTCAAAAGCGTTTTAAAAGTTGACTTAAAGTAAACCTTTAAAGGCAGCGCCTCATCATGGCCACCGTCCAATTACAATGAAGGAAGAGATAAAAGACGTATAGTTTTCTTTATGTTAGCAATCTATTTTTCGCAATGAAAGAAACCAGCAATTCTACCAACTGTTTCGTTGTCGCTACAATAGTTCAAGTAAATTATAGAATAGTTTGTTGGAGCAAATATATGATCAGTGTAGAATATAGGGCAATGAAAAGGGAAGGAAAAATGTAAGGAGGAAGTGATTAAATGAAGTGGGGACAGTAATAGGAAACAATATGGAAGAACGTTGGTGAAACAAAAAAATATTTTATACAAAAGATGGGTTTGAAGAAGAAAAATGGAATGAGGTTAATGATATGAAATTCTAAAGGAAGGAGATAATGAAGAAGTAGAAGAAGAGAAAGAATACAGAAAAAGCGAAACAAAAGGAATTACCGAGTGAAGGAAAATTGTAATAATAATGAGGAAAAGTTAAAAAGTAGGAAAGAAGAAAAGCAGATAATAAAGGAGTAAAATGTTACAATGGGAAAGAGACAACAAAAGGAAAAAAAATAGTAGGAGAAAAACAAATAAAATAGAAGAAAATAATAATGGTTTCAAAATTTGGCACAAGGCTATCAATTTTGAAGGGAGGGGGATCAGTGATTACATTGACCCCGGTGCTCAGCTGGTATTCGATTTATTGATCTCGACAGGGTGAAAGGCAAAGTTAACCCTGGTGGAATTTGAGATCTTAAAGACGGAGAAAATGCTGCCAAACACATTGTCCGGCGTGGTAATAATTCTATCAGGTCACCGCCAAGTCTATGCTAATAATGATCTCTTTATTAACGACCAATGGTTTACACAGAGAATAAGGACAGTACGGAACAACACAATACCATGTGATATGATGAGGGTTTAAATGAAGGCATGTAAAGTGTAAAATAACAAAAATAAGGAAACAAGATGTTCCAAGAAAAACTTTCTCTAAAGTGGGGATACTTCGGAGGGCCGTTCGTCGAAACTCCACAAACTACGGTGGCACTGACTACAAGGTCAAGTGCACTCTCCGTATCCCCTTATCTTGATCTACAGTCGTATGTTCAAAACAGCCCGTTCATTTGGGTCTATGATGATGATGATGATGATGATGATGATGATGATTCAGGGACCGTTTGAGCGGGATGGGCTACTCAATCTGAAGAAAATTCTAACTGGGCCCCACCTGCAAGGTCATGTGCTGTTTATCTTGATATGAGATCACCATGTCGCGCACATATGGTTGTGATGCATGTGCCTGGTGTACCTTTATCAGACGGGTAGTCATGATGGGTATATTGGGCTTCGTATATTTTACCCCAGTGTCACTTTGATGGCATGCACTGCTCTCTCACTCAATAATAATAATAATAATAATAATAATAATAATAATAATAATAATAATAATAATAATAATGATAATAAATGCACTGATGCAGTACCAGGCAGTGGCTCTCATGGCTTCTGATCTTAACTGATTGGAAGTGTTATCATGTACATTGTTTTGTCTTGGTATAAAAGATGGGCTACAGCAAATATTCTGCTCAATACCACAGATTTGCTTGTCAGTTGTTTGTCCTTAACCAGTTGAGCATGTCCCTTAGTGGCTGACGATATGTGCATCTCTGATCACGAGCAGCAGTAGTAAAGGAGCAACATAGCCATGTGTTGAAAGGAATTCTTGGAGGTTTGGATAATTCACCTTTGGAAACATGGGTGTTTCGTTCAACATCCTTAAACAATCCTTATTCAGGGACCTTTTGAGCGGGATGGGTTACTCGACCAGAAGAAAATTCTAACTGAACCCCACGTGCAAGGTCATGTGCTGTTTATCTTGATATGAGATCCAATGTCGCGCACATATGGTTGTGATGCATGTGCCTGGTGTACCCTTATCAGATGGGATGATGGGTATATTGGGCTTCGTATATTTTACCCCAGTGTCACTTTGATGGCATGAACTGCTCTCTTACTCAATAATAATAACAATCATTAGGCATAAGGCCTGAAATTATCTGGGAGTGGGAGCTAGTCGATTACGTTGACCTCCAGGGCGTAACTGTTTTTTTTTTCTCATCGACCCCGAAAGGATGAATGGCAAAGTCAACCTCGGCGGAATTAAAACACAGAACTTAAAGATAGGGTATCAGTCCCATTGCGTGGCACTTTGGACAAATGTCTTCTACTATAGCCTCAGGCCCACCAAAGCATTGTGAGTAGATTTGGCAGACGAAACTGAAAGAATTCCACCGTATATATATATATATATTATATATATATATATGTATTTGTGTATCTGTGTTTGTCTCCCCACGACCACTTGACATCCGATATTGGTGTGTTTACATCACCGTAAGTAGACGGTTCGGCAAAAGGCACCGATAGAATAAGTATTAGGCTTACAAAGAATAAGTCCTGCGGTCAAGTGACTGGAACAAATAAAGGAAATAAAAGAAATATAGATACGCACACACACACACACATATAGATAGATACACACACATATATGTTGATATATATATACTCTTTACTCTTTTATTTGTTCACCATGTGATTGTGGCCATGCTGGAGCACCGCCTTTTTAGTCGAGCAAATCGACCCAAGGACTTAATATTTGTAAGCCTAGTACTTATTCTATCACTCATTTTTGCCGAAACGCTAGGTTACGTGGACGCAAACACACCAGCATCGGTTGTCAAACGATGTTGAGGAGCCAAACATAGATACTCAAACATATACACACGCATATATATATATACATATATATGACGGACTTCTTTCAGTCTACGAAATCCACTTACAAGGCTCTGGTCGGCTCGAGGCTATAGTAGAAGGCACTTGCCCAAGCCGATTTGTAACTCCAGCATGGCAGCAGCTCTGTGACTGTAACACTGTAACAAGTAAAAGGTAAGCGACAAATGTAAGAAAGGAAAAATGAAGGAACGAATGAAAAAAAGAAGATTGAAAGAAAGAGAAAGAAGAAAGAAAGAATGAATGAACGAAAGGAAAAAGATGTGTAAAAGTAACCGAAGAAAAATAAATGAATAAAAAAAATGTGTTAGACGGAAGAATGTAAGAAAGTTTCAAAGAAAGAATAGAAGAAAGAAGGCAAAATATGAAGAATAGAAAGAGAAGAGAAGGAAAAATGATGATGGAGATAAGGCTGGGGGGGGGGAGTGAAAGAGATAGATGATAAGAAATACAATGAAGGAATAACTATTTAAATGGCAACGAAACAAATAATGTTTGGAAGGAGAAATAAAGGATTGAGTAAATAAATAAAGAAATGTCAAATAAAGATTTTGATAAAAGATTCTGTTGAATGGAAAGACAAGAGAAGATAATGGCAATGTGGAGGGAAACAATTGGATGGGTACAAAGGAAACGGAAGGAGAAGCATTGGTAGTAGTGGTAGTAGTTGTAGTGGTGGTGGCGGTGGAGGTGGTGGTAATAGTTATAGGAGTGGTGGTGGTGATGGTACTAGTAGTAGTAGTAGTAGTGGTGGTTGTAGAAGTAGTGGTGGTGGTGGTAGTAGCAATGCTGGGGAAGGTGGTGTTGGTAGTAGTTATATTAGCGGTGGTGGTGGTGGTGCTGGTCTTAGCAGTGGTGGTGGTGGTAGTAGCAGTGGTAGTGGTGGTAGTAGCAGTGGTGGTGGTGGTAGTAGTAGTAGTAGTGGTGGTGGTGTTACTAGTAGTGTTGGTGATAGTAGAGGTGGTAGTAGTATTAGTAGCGGTAGTGGTGGTGATTGTAGTAGTAATAATAGTAGGTGGTTGTGTTGGTAGTTGTAGTGGTGGTAGTAGTAGTAGTAATAGTAACAATAGCAGTTGTTTTAATAGTCGTAGCAGCGGTGGTAGTAGTGGCAGTAGTGGTAGTAGCAGTTGTAATAGTATAAGTAGTAGTTGTAGGAAATGTGGTAGCAGTAGTAGTGGCACCAGAGGTGGTAATAATAGTAGTATTAGTATTACTGTTAGTAGTATTAGTAGTAGCAGCAGTAGTAGTAGTAGTAGCATTATTATTATTATTATTATTATTATTGTTAAGGCTGTGAGCTGGCAGAATCATTAGAACAACGGGCGAAATGCTTAGCGGTATTTCGTCCGTCTTTTCGTTCTGAGTTCAAATTCTGCCGAGGTCGACTTTGCTTTCATTCCTTGGGGGGGGGGGGGGCAAAATTTCAGGCGTTGTACCTTTAGTGGAAAGGATTTTGCTTCCCAACCACATGGCTCCAGGTTGAGTACCACTGCGTGGAACCTTGGGCAAGTGTTTTCTACTATAGCCTCGGGCCGACCAAAGTCTTGTGGGTGGTTTTGGTATATAAAACCTAGGGTTCGGCAAAAGTGACCGATACAATAAGTACTAGGCTTACTATGAATAAGTCCGCGGTCCAGCAGGGCGTTAGTTAAATGACTGAAACAAATAAAAGAATAAAAGAGTTGTTATTATTATTATTATTATTATTATTATTATTATATTATTATTATTATTATTATTATTATTATTGAG
>NC_043009.1:2027728-2035228 GCF_006345805.1 Octopus sinensis
AATTTCCCCAAGATACCTGAAGAAGGCTGGAGGGTATATCAGCAGAAACGTTGTGTTAACAACAAACAAGATGAGGACAAATATCCGTGAAATGTAAATAATGTAAATAATGTACATAATTCCTCATCTCTTAAATATAGATCTGTGGTGTAGATTTGCTTACATCTCCGGAAAATAGCGGTTCGGCAAAAATTACCGATAAAAAATGCACCAGAGACTCTGCCCGATTTGTTCGACTAAACCTTTAATATGTGAAACTCTCGTATGGCTGCAGTCTATAGACTGAAATAGGTAAAAGATAAAACAGATGACAAAAAAAAAACAGCGAAAAACCCCACAAAAGCCAAAAAAGAAACAATAAAAACAAGAAAGAAAACAGGAAAAATATAAAGAAGCTGAGAATAATGAAGAGAAGAATGAAAGAGATGGACGAGCAAAAATACAAATATTGATATAAAGAGAAGAAGAAGAAGTAAAGCGGGGGTCGGGGTGGGGTGGGGGTGGGGGTGGAATAGTGAATGAAAAATAAGAAGAAATATTTAACAACTAAAAATATAAGACAAAACAAAATTAATAAAAATGCAAAAAACGACAAAATAGAGCAAATCTTTCTCGTTTCGTTATCATATTTTTTTTTCTTTATTTGTTATATTTCAAAACATCCAGAAAATTCTCGTAAAGAAATGAGTTGAGTACAGGACGGGAAGAAAAGTAGAAGAATAACCAAAAAAAAAAAACAAAACAAAAACAAAAAGAAAAATAGCAAAATACAGAAGACTAAAAATAATATACCCTGGAGATATTCCCTCTTTCTCTACGAAGAAAGAAAGAAAAAGAAATACAACACACACAAACACACGCCTGCGCGCATGCATACATACATACATACATACATACATAAATGCATACATACATACATACATAAATGCATACATATATATATATGTGTGTGTGTGTGTGTGTGTGTGTATAAGTATTTATATGTATATATGTGTCAATGTATATATACATATATATATATATATACACATATACATGCACACATGCATACATATATTTAGAAAGCTGAGTATGTATACTTAACAACATTATGTGTGAATTATATGCATATGTGTGTGTATGTATCTGTGTGTCTATAACAAAAACATGTTAACTAACATACCTGTTATATATACATACATATATATATATATATATATATATATATATGTATATATATATATGTAAGAAAAACCGTGTTAACTAACACATACACGTTTATGTGTGCATGTATTTGTTTGTGTGTGTAAAACAAAAAATGTGTTTCGCACTTACACAAACCCATACGTATTTGTGTAAACAAAAACTTAAAAGAAGGAAGCAACAACAGTAACAAGAAGATCATCATCATCATCATCATCATCATCATCAGCATCTTCACTTAATATAAATAAATAAACATAGGGTAACAATAATATGTATAAGTAAGAAGAAAATCAAAATGGTGGGTTTTGAAATGGTTGAAACAGCCGACAGCTAGACGAAAATTGAAATTATATATCTATCTAATCGTTAAGTCGTGCAAAAGTAAATACAGAAAAAAGAGACAAAAAGTAGGAAAATAAGAAATTTATTTGAGGAATAATCATGTATTTTTGTTTTTATTTTTTGACAAGGCATAAAAAAAATATTGTTATCTGTGTAGTTAAGAAGTTCGGTTTGCAATCATATAATTACGAGTTCGATCAGGTTGCATCACATACTGCGTAAACCCTCAGGCAAGAGTATTCTGCTATGCGATCCTGTTGGTCGAAGCATTGCTTGCCAGTGGTATTTGGTTGACGGCGTGGAAGCCAATCGTTTATAGCACAACGCTCTCACATTTCTGTCACTTTCCGGCCTAATAATGGCTTCAAATTTTGGCAGGAAGCCAGTAATTTCGGGCACGGGGTAAGTCGATTACATCGACCTAAGTACTTGACTGGTACTTATTGTATAGACCCCGAAAAGATGAAAGGTACAGTCGACTTCTCGACAGTATTTGAATTCAGAACGCAAAGAATGAAGGAATGCTACAAGGCATTTTGCCTCGCGTGATTATAGGAACAAAGTCTGAAATTTTAGGAGAGGGGGCTAGTCGATTGCATCAAGCCCAGTTTTTAACTGGTACTCGTTTTGTCAACCTCAGCGGGATGAAACATAAAGTCGACCTCTGCAGAATTTGAATCTAGAACGTAAAAACGCTCAGCATTTCGCCCGGTGTGCTAACGATTCTTATTTCTTTATTGCCCACAAGGGGCTACACACAGAGGGGACAAACAAGGACAGACAAACAGATTAAGTCGATTATATCGACCCCAGTGCGTAACTGGTACTTATTTAATCGACCCCCGAAAGAACGAAAGGCAAAGTCGAACTCGGTGGAATTTAAACTCAGAACGTGAAGACGAACGAAATGCCAGTAAGCATTTTGTCCGGCGTGCTAACGATCACACCAACTCACCGTCTTTGTAATAATAATAATAATAATAATAACAATTAATTCTTTTATTGGCCACAAGGGCTAACATGATTGGAAAACATAAAGGGACAAAACAGGACGAAAGGTTACAAAAGGTTTTGTCCGTTTTTCGAAAGAAAGAAGTCCGTGTAAACAGGCTTTATAACAACGAAAAAAAATTGAACAATTTACAAAACTCTCAATAGAGGAGACGCTTCGAAAAAAGAAAAGGTCTGACGTGGAAAAACCCAGAAAAGCCACGGGAGCCTGGTCAAAAGTGGGGTAGAGAGCCTCTTTCTCTTTTTATAATACCTTTTTCAATTACAGGCGAAACCTCAGAATTGGTCCATTTATACTGGCCATTCTTGCACAATTCACCCACCTTTCAGAATACATAAATAGATATGGTTGCAGTTCCGGTTGATGATATTACGGACGAATGTAAACGTAATTCATCAAAAATATATGAAATAAAAAATGAATTCAATAACACCACAAAAATCAAAATGAAATTTAAAAAAAATGAAAATAGTTTTGTCATAGGAACGACCCTATAAAAACCTGATTCTTATTTTAGGCATTGCTCTTTGATCCTCACATTAAATATGTTACTTAAATAACGTACAAAATCTGTATAAACTGACGTCAAAATATAGGACAAAATATAGGACAAATAAAATAAAGGAGTATAGTATTGAATAAAAGTATATCAACGCAGGGCGAAAGAGGGAGAGAGAGAGAGAGAGGAGAGAAAGAGAGAGAGGGGGAGAGAGAAAGAGATATATATGGAGAAAGAAAGAAGGAGACAGAGAGAAAAAGAGAGAGAGAGAGAGCAGATGCATCTCATCTACTATAATAATACTCTGTGTTTTTCTCCGTCGCAACATATGAATGAGAAAGGAAGGGGTTATAGTTGCATAAGGAAGGAAGGGGTGATAGCAAATGGTGGGATTGTGAATACTTAACGCTGAAGTGCAAAAAATAAGACATTATATATTTCTTTATTGCCCACAAAGGGCTAAACACAGAGGTGACAAAGAAGGACAGACAAAGGGATTAAGAGGATTAGATCGACCCCAGTGCGTAACTGGTCCTTTATTTATCGACCCCGAAAGGATGAAAGGCAAAGTCGACGTCGGCGGAATTTGAACTCGGAACTTAACGACAGACGAAATAGCGCTAAGCATTTCGCCCGGTATGCTAACGTTTCTGCCAGCTCGCCGTCTGCTTGATCCTAATATAGACACGCTGCGAAAACGCAGACATCCCCACCAAACAAGGAAGTATAATATAATGCGTAAAAGGGATCAATAATTGAAAATCCTTTCCTTAGTAAACTAGAGAAAAAATCAATGAAAAAATGTGACTCAAAGATAAAAAATTAAATAAATAAAATTAATAAAAATGAAGGCATTTTGGCAAGAAAGCAAAAAACCCCAAAAGCATAGGAGGTTTAAAGAAAAACAAACATGCAATTAATGATAAGCTTTGAAAAATGCAAGGAATCTTCCAAGAGAATAAAGTATTTCATTCCACAATTAACTTAAAAATCATAATTGTGGAAGAAACACAAGCCGCAAAAGAAGTTCAGACATACTGGGAGGCAATATGGAAGAACATTTAATATTTAACACAATATAAATGTCCAACCAATCAAAAGGAAGAGGATGAAAACAAAAACAGCTTCACAGTTTATGATTGGTCAAATTTGACTAGAAGGAAACACACCACAAAAACCGTAAGAATTTGGAAAGCACTTACAAATAACAAAGTACTCAATTTCTGTCTGAATCCCGAGAACAATACCCATGGAATTAAGTGATAAGGAGATCAGATTCAATATCTCATTGAATATTGGCGGGAAGATATACCCTAATACATCGAAACTAAAATACTTATTACACGTTTACGGACAGTATATAATTAACCTAATATCAGATTGTGTATGTACTTACAGAATCCCATCAACTCCAGTATTTGACTGGTACTTTATTTTATGACTCCCTAAATGATAAAAGGTGACTTCTGCGGAATTTGACCTCAGAACGTAAAGCTCCGAATGAAATACGGAGAAAGCATTTCATTTGAAGCTCTAATGAAGCTGCCAGCAAGAAGGCCTTTTGTAAGGATACATTTTTGCCAACGGACTAGGCAAGAAATTTCTCACCTTCATCAGTGACTGAATCATTAGTTGATCATACAGAGGCTACTAACGTGGTTTTCTCCGTTGCAATGTTCCTCGAGATCGGAATCCATTTCCTTCACAATCAGCATTTTATTGGGTTCTTTCCCCATTTATTTCCCTTCCAAGTAACTAGTATTTACAATCTCTACTCGCTTTCTAACTCCTAACTACCGCCAGACGATGGAATTATACTCTTGGTTGTGGTGTTTCTCGGTTATCTCATGAAGTTTTATGATCGAGGACGGGCTAATCTTTTACGATATTTCTAGAGCTGCCTCTGGTAATGCTACTGGAACCTTAACCTGTGAGTTGTAGCTCGTGTTCTAGCAGTGCCCTTTTTGTGTGCTTTTCTTGATAGAAAGAATCGTCAAACGCATGGAAATTGCGACTTCATGTATGCCGTTAATGGAGGCTTCCGATTGGCTAGAATTGGTAAAAATTTTAAACATTAAAGGTTTTTAATATTTTAATTTAAGTTAAGGCAGTGAACTGGCAGTATCGTTAGCACGCCAGGCAAAATACTTAGCGGCATATAGTCCATGTTCACAACCTGAGTTCAAATTCCACCGAGGTTGACTTTGTCGTTCGTGATCGATAAACTAAGTACTAATTGAAATCTGGAGTCAATGTAATCGATCTACCACCTCTGCTGAATTTGAAATTAATATTTTAATTTGATCATTAATTTTCGAAATGTGACCAGTTGGCGTAATTATTAGCACACAAGAAGTTATACTTAGCGGTATTTCTTCCGACTTCACGTTCTGAGTTCAAATTCCGCGGAAATCTATATAACCTTTTATTCTTTTGGGGTAGATTAAATAAGTACAAGTTAAACAATGTTGTCGATGTAATCAAACAGCCCTCTCCCCCAAACTTTCAAGCCTTGTGCCACAGCAGAAAGAATAATCAATTTGTGTAAAAGAATGTGGTTTTCGCTAATAGCGTGCAAAATTACAACGATGTGAAGAATTTCAACCAATTTGGACACTGCAAATGTTAAGGGTAAGAACCACCAAAGGCATTAATACACTTGCTGTCTGTTCCCATCTACAATAAATTACCTACTGAAATGATGTCACTTAACGACTTCAAATTGTCTAATTTTGTTCTTCTCAAACATATTAGCCGACAAGAATTTAGATATTTACGGTATTTTATAAACTCAGTCTGTTTTCTTTAATATTCCTTCTTGCACAAACAGAAATGACTACGAAGAAGAATGAAATATTTTATTGAGGGGAAAGAGCTGAAAGAAAAAGCTCCCATCCCCAGGAAAGAAAAAAAAACTGTGAAGAGGAATCGAAAGGATCATAATAAGGGCTATAATAAAAAAACATAACTGGGAGGAACTTAAAGGAATCTGATGAAAAAATAAAAAGAATGATCTGTAAAGATTATGGGGAGGAGCTGGAAAATATATTTATAGGAGCTGAAGAGATTACGTTGATATCTGCCTTTATTTCCCCTTTGTCCTTCCATACTCTCCCATCTTTTCTTTTCTTGGTTCAGTCTTTTATATTATATTGTCTGCATTGTTGACGATATTGTTGCTCTGGTATTTTTTTTATGGAAGTCTATTATTCTCTTTTTACACCAGCCTTTATCTATTTCGATGTTGTTTCTCCTACATTGTCCTACACCTACCCCGCTCCCCACCACATTCTCCATTCTTCTTCTACATGTTTTTTTTTGTCTTCTTCGTCTTGATATTGTTCATGTCTTCCCGATTTCTTCCTATAAGTGGTTGATCAACTAGAGATAGAGCTATAACAGTGAGGAAGGAAAATGGAGAAAAGAAAAAGCAACGAGTATAAAATACCCAATCGTGACAACGTTGCTGAACTTTCCAAAAAACAGCAGCTAAATTCCATCACATTATACACTACCGTCTTAAAAAACACAAGGACACGTTGACCAGACTTAAGCTAAATATACAAGTAGGCGATGATATACGACTCGAACTCATTTGACCACTTGTCTCCACAGTCAGGGCAGACTAGTGGTTAAGCAAAAACGACTGTTCTCTGTGTGTGTGTTTATGTAGGTGCGCGTGTTTGCGTGAAGGTACGTGATGTATTTGGTTGGGCTTTTCGGGCGCAATAGTAAAGTCGTGAGTCCCGTTCTAAGACCGGCTGGCGCGTTGCGTTCTTGAGCAAGGTACTTTATTTCACGTTCGTCGAGGCTAACCAGCTGAAAATGATTACCAGCCGACAGTAATCGATGTCCCCACCTCTCTCCTCCACCTCCTCTTCTGCTCTCTCCTCTTCCACTCTTCCGCTCTCTCCTCCTCCACCTCCTCCGCTCTCTCCTTCGCCACTTCTTCTGCTCTCTCCTCCTTCTACTCCTCTTCCGCTCTCTCCTTTTCCTCCCCCTCATCCTCCTCCTCCTCCTCCTCTGTCACTGTTAATCTTAGTTGGCTGACCACAGCAAGGAAAACAGCTTCTGGTACACACCTTCCATAACAGTACTCTCTCCGTTTACAGCGCATGACTTCCTGTAGATTTCCGCCCCCCTTTTTACCCTTCTATGATAAAAAAAAAAACAACAACGAAAAAACACGAGGCGTCGATAATGGTCGTTTTGGTGATCCGAAGCAAGTTCGCGTTAAATTACTTCGAAGCATCAAGAATCTAACGAGTACACATGCGCATGGAACAGACTGAAATTATCTGGTCATTAGAGTAATTGAAGCTTAGTTGCCGACAAAAACCAAACGGATTGATGGTCAACCATATCAGTTACAAAACCAGAACTCATCGACCAAAATTAGCAGAAACGTGACAAGCAACCGTTGCAAGCTACCAGTTAATAATTGCTTGTGGGTGCCAGCTAC